>NW_003519685.1:0-34620 GCF_000190715.1 Dictyostelium purpureum | reverse complement strand
ATTATAATTTATAAATAAAATTAAAAGTATAAAAAATATAAATTTCATTTTTTTTTTTTATCAATTTCTTTATAAATTTTATTATTTTATTTTTTACTATTTATAAACTTAAATATATAAATTTTAAATCTTAATAATTTATTTTTTATTTAAAAAAAAAAAAAAATTTTATTTATAAAAAAAAAAATACATAAAAAAAATAATAAAAAAAAAATAAAAAATTAAAATAAAATATATTTTATCCCAACCAATAAAAAAATATAATAATGAAAAAACTATCAAAAAAAAAAGATATTCCAATTATATTTAGAGTAAATTCGATTTTAAAGTTTATTTTAAAAAAACGTTTTCTCTTTTATTTTTTAAAAAGGCAATATTGGAGTGTTTTTAAATTATTATGTATTGTATATTGTTTATTTACTTTTCTATTTTTTTTTTGTTTTTTTATTTTGATTTAAGATTATCTATTTAAATCAATTAACATTGTTTAAACACAAATTTGTATATCTTTTTTTTTTTTTTAAATATAAAAATATTATTTTTTTAAAATAAAACTAACACTCATATATAAAAGGTTTAAAATGTGGTGTTGGATTAAAAAAAAAAAAATAAAAAAAAAAGTTCATTTCTATAAATTAATAAATGAAGTTATTTTTTAAACACACATTGAAAATCTAGAGCACTACTCACTAATTCTAAATAAAGTAAAATCATTTTATATGATATAAAAAGAAAAAACTTTAATTTTTTTTTTATTTTTTTTATAATAAATAATATTTACCCACACACATATAATATAACCCTAAATAAAAATTAAATATCTTTTTTTTAAAATTTTATTATTATTTAAAGTTTATTTATAATTTTATTATTTATTTTGAGTTTAACTCCACCTCTGACATTAATAAAATATGATCTGATGCTAATGATAAGGATGGTAAAATATTATAATCTTGTTTTTCGCCAACTTCTAATAAAGTGTTAACTTTAAATCTATCCGAAACATATATTTGATCAATATTACCACAAAATGCCTCTTTAAAAAATAATACAAAAAAAAAAAAAATTGTTAATAATTATAAGGGTCTTAAAGTCTAAAATTATATATGATGTATTTATATTTTTATACATACTTGTAGTTGTTGTGAATTTAGGTTCACCATCAGGTCTTAGACCATATGCACTTGTCAATTTGAATGGATGTGAAATAGAGTTTATATCATTAGATTCGTCACTATTATTATCTGTATCAGTATTTGAAAATGATGCAGTTGGATATTGACCACTATTTGTTAAATTTGGGTCATCATTAGACATTGAACCTGTTGTAAGATATTGATATACACTACTATCTGGGGAGCTATTAAAATCTCCACATATAATTATTGGTATGTTTATATCTAATTTATTATCTTTAATAAACTTTCTTAAAATTAATGAAAATAAATGAATTTGTACACATTGAATTTGGTAAACTGAATAACTACCCCAATATAACTATAATAATAAAATAATATGTTAATATATGTTTATGTATATACAATATATATTTATTTTATTACTTACATGAATTGAAACAAATATCATTTTTTCTTTTGTAACTTTATCTTCAACCAATACCAAACAATGTCTTACATGATGAGATGAATCATGTAAGTGAGTACCAATTACAAGTTTAAATATTTGGTCAGTCATTAGTTTTGAAACAGTTTCAGTATCTATTAAATTTCCTTGTTCAATAGTTCTATAGTCAATTGGTAAACCTTTAATAAAATTAAATCTACTCTTTTTAAAAAATATAAAACATCCTTCTCTATATTTGAGTTGCATTGGTGTATTTGTTTTTGAATCGAGGTATTCTGGGAAATGCTGGTATCCTTTTTTATTCATTTCTGAAAATAGCTGGACATACATTGTATCTACTTCTTGCATACAGGCAACATCAGCGTCATATTGTAAAATCTGTGGAATTAATAAATGGCTTCTATAAGTGTTCCATTTTAATGCATATGGTGGTAAATAGCTGTAATAGTGGTCTGATACATATAGATCAGCTAAAATGTTAAATGTAATGATTTTGAATTGATTTTCTTTATTTGAAGACTCTTTGATTTTTAATGTTTCTCTACTATTTTCGAATAATATTTTATGAGTATAGTTTATTATGATCTCTTCTACAGAGCCAGAAGAAGAGGATTTAAATAACTTTGAAATAAAATTTCCATGGCTTTCTTTTTCGTGAGTGATAGTAGGTGATAGTTTCATATGAATTTTCAAATCCATATTGGCTTGGTCTCTTGTTGGAGTATAAGTAATTGCCTTTTCTGATATATCTAGCTTTGATGTGACATCATGATCTCCTACAGTCCATTTACATTCTGAAATATGTTTTTTTTTTATTAATGTATTATTATTAAAAACTATTGATAATGGTACATAAACCACTGGTTTTGCAGGTATAAATAAAATATTGTCATTAATTATTATTTCATTATCTTTGTTTTTTAAATCGATAATGTCAAGTTTAAAGAACTCTTCTTTAACTTTTCCTTTTTTATTTGTTGTTATTGTATTAGTTACTGGAGGTGGTGGAGGTGGTATGGGTGTATCTGTAGTTGTTGTAGTTGTAGTTGTAGTTGTAGTCAAAGTTGTATTGGTATGTTGATTATCTGATTCTTCCATTATTTTTATTCTTATTATTATGATATTTTTTTAAATTAAAAAAAAAAAATAATAAATAATTAAATGTAAAAAAAAATATTTAAAAAATTAAAAAAAATAAAAAAATAATTTTTAATTTTCAAAATAAAAAATTAATTGAATTTGGTTTCCTTTAATATTTTTAAGTTTAATCGGTTTATGCGAAGTTATTGTCTTAGGTGGTCAAAAAATGAGGGAGAAATGTTCATTTAACATTCCCACTAAACATAAAAAAAATTGAAAATGTTTTTAAAAGTATTTTATTTAATTTTAATTAAATAAAATTTTAATATATTTATTATTATTTTATGGTTGATTAATGAGATGTTTATATATTATCATCATAATCATCTTGATTATAAAAATCTCCATCATATTCATCGTATTCATAGTCATCTTCATCGCTATTTACAATTCTATTTGATCTGTGATAATTATCGAAATCATCGTAACCATCATCTTGATCATCTTCGCTTGAGGGATATTCTCTATACCAATTTTCAGAGTCGACACTTGATTCGTCAGAATCGCAACCATCTAAAATATCGTAAAAGTCATCTTCTGGAGGTAACTCAACAGTTTCGATTGAATCTGGGTCGGCTTGATCAAGCATATGTTGATCAATAGTTGGGTCAAAATAATAATAATCGTATACATATTTAGTTTCACTTGACATTGTTGCTGGTACACTTGCGCTGTTGAAATGTTCTTCTAACATTGATCTATAATCTGAAATTAATGCCTCCTCTTCTTTTGACAAAGCAGAGTTTAATATATTATCATGGTCGATAATAGTTCTTTCTAGTTCGATAATATCATGATTTTGAAATAATTCTCTTTCTTCTTTTGATAATAAATTTCTATTAATATTAATTTGTTTATATCTAGATTCTTTTCTCTTTTTCTAAAATATATGACAATTAGAATATTAGAATTTAAATAAAACAAAATAAATAAAATAAATAGTGTTGTATAAAATGCATACATTTGTTCTTTCTTTTTTCGATTCTAATTGCTTTGGAGAGGAAATAACACCTTTGTTATTAAATTGTTCTAATCTTTGTTGGAATTTTGAAAGCAACTTATTGCTATTTGCAGTTGGGTCATCCAATGTTGTAACTAAAGTAAATAATTTTTTATCTTTAATAGGTGGGGTTTTAATTTCTTCTTTTATTTCCTCTTTTTTTGGTGGAGAAGCGGGTGTTATTTCGGAAATTAATTTATCATCCTTATCATCAATACCAAAATCTTTGAATGTATCTAAAAATGCTTTTTTCTTTGGTCTTTCAATTAAAATAGAAGGTAATGCATCATCGTCAATTTTTCTTTTAATTTTCAAAATAACTGGTTTAACTATATTTTTTGATTCGTTGGTTATTAGTGGTGGTGGTGAACTACTATAATGGTACTGTGGTGGTGATGTTGACACCTCTTGTAATTTTGGTTGTTCTCTATTTTTTAATTCGCTCTTTGTTGGATTTAATACCATTTCGGGTGTAAATATTATATTTTCTGTTTTTCTTTTCATTTTATTTGGTATATTGGGTGCAAATATTTTCTTTCCATTTTGTGGTTGTTCTATATTATTTTTTATTGTTTTATTATTATTATTATTTTCATTATTCGATTTCATTATTAAGTTCAAAGATGTTCAAAAAAAAAAAAAAAATAAAAAAAAAAAATAATAAATTTTATTTTAAAAAAAGAAAATAAAAATAAATAAAAAAAAAAAAATAAAAAAAAATTTAAAAAAAATAAAAAGTTTATTTAATTTTATTTAAAATTTTTTTTTTTATAGATCCAGTATAATTATTATAATAAATATAATATAATAGTAATATTATAATATTTAAATATTAAATATTTAATATACATAAAATAATAATAAAATAAAAATGGATGATAGCAGCATACTGTTTTTAGATGAAGAATTAAAGAAAATAAACGATAGATTCCAATCGGGCGAAATGAGAGCATTTGGTTTAAATCAACAAAAAATTTTAAAGGATTTTCAAGAGATAAGAAAACTTCAAGCTCAACTATCAATGAAACAAGTTTCAATTGGTTCTGAACGTATCAAAGTGCATGATATAGAGAATATTGGTAAAGAAGATATTGACATTAATGTATATGACTCGATTAAAGAAAGAGAGGAAGATTTAACAAAACTTACTCAAACATTAAACTCAATTTGTAAAAATATGTTTGTATTATTAAACTTATTAAATAACCATTCATTATTTAAATAATAAATTTTAATTTTTTTATTTTTATTTAAAGAGAAACAACAAATAAACTAGCAAGCCAAAGCATTATAAATAGTAATATCCAAAGCAATAATAATAATAACAATCATACCAATAACAACAACAATGCTTAATAAAAGTAATAATAATAATAATAATAACAATAATAGTAATAGTATAGTATACCAAATATTTATTTTTTTTGTTGAAAACACCACAGCAATAATATCAAGAAATTTGTAAAATAATAAAATATCAATAAAAAAAAAAGAAAAAAAAGATTTAAACTTATTTTTAAATACAATAAAAAATATCTGTTTTAATTTTTCAACAGTTAAACTTTTTTGTTTTTTTTTTTTTTTTTATTAATTCAATATATTTTTTTCAGGTAAATATTAAATTAAAATTTATATTTAAAATTACTATTATTTAATATTTAATTAAACAACAACAAACACTATCTTTTTCTTGAAAATTAGGGAATTAACGAGGATCTTATCAAAATATTTCTTAGCCAAATTGTTTTTCTTAAAAAACCAAAATTTTTAAAAAAATTTTTTTTTAAAAAACACAATTTTTTTTTTTTTTTTTTATTAAAATCAATATTTTTTCAACTTATTTCAATAATTATTTAAGTAATAAGGTATAATAACAAGACAATAATATTTATATTGGTAATATTTTAATACTAAAAAAGAAAAAAAAAATGCCTCCAAAAAAGTCAAATACAACCAAATCAAGAAAAGAAATAGAAGAAATGTCATATTTAGATATAAGAAAACTTGCAAAATCTCATGACATTAAAGCAAATGGCAAAAGAGATGAAATTGTAGAAAGATTAGTCGAGTTTTTTGAAAAAGGTGAGGTTTCTAATAAAAAAGAAGAAAAAGAAGTTTCTACTAAATTTACTGGTAAAAGAACAACAAGAGATGAAAGCGATACTGAGGAAGAAAAAGAAGAAAAAGAAGTTAGCAATAAAAAACAAAAAACTGAGATAAAAAAAGAAAAAGTTGAAGAAAAAGAAGAAGAAGAAGAAGATGATAATGATACTGCCACTGCTTCAACAGCCTCTGCTTCTGCCACTACAACTACCAAAACTACTAAATCAGCTTCTAATGGTGCAGATAAGTTAGTTGGTCCATTTCCTCAAAATGATTACGAACTTAAGCAATGGGTCAGAGATGGTACAATTACATTTTATGTTGGTGAAGAAATTAATAGATCAAAAATTGCAGGCTTTGATATGGATAGCACATTAATAGAAACCAAATCAGGTAGAGTTTTTGCAACAGACTGTAATGATTGGGTATGGTGGGACCCAAGTGTACCAAATAATTTAAGAAAATTATATAAAGATGGCTACCAAGTTATTATAATTACCAACCAAGGTGGTATCGGTGGAGGATCCAAATTTGACCAATCTAAATATAATAGCATCACCAAAAAGATTTGCATCTTGGAAAAAGAATTGGGTTTCCCACTCGTTGCTATTGCTGCATGTGCCGATGATGCAAATAGAAAACCAAGCAATAAAATGTGGTTAAAGCTTCGTGAGCTTACAGATGGTAAGGTTATAATCAATGAAAGCGAATCATTCTACTGCGGTGATGCTGCTGGTCGTCCCACAGGTTGGAAAGCTGGTAAAAAAGAAGATTTCAGTAGTAGTGATTTTGGTTTTGCTTTATCTTCAGGTATTCGTTTCGAAACTCCAGAGACTCATTTCCTTGGTGAGGAACATTTCAAGAGCGCTAGTGGTGGTGACGCCATTTCAGATTTAATTCCAAAAGCAGAAACTACTGGTGTTCCATTCGATGTTAAATCAATTACTTCAGACGACTTTGAAATTGTAATCTCTGTTGGCTTCCCAGCTTCCGGTAAATCAACATTCGCTAAAAAGTATTTTGGTCCTGCCAATTATGTTATAATCAATCAAGATACTTTGAAAACAAAAGACAAATGTATTAAAGCTGCAAAAGAAGCTCTTTCACAGGGTAAATCATGTATTATAGATAACACAAATTACGATATTAATACACGTGCAGAATATTTATCATTAGCAAAACAATACAAAGCCAAAGCAAGATGTCTTCGTTTTACAACTCCACGTGATTTAGCAGAGCATCTCAATTATTATCGTGAAAGAACTCAAAATATTGCACATATTCCAGGTATAGGATACAATATTTTTGCTAAAAATTTAACTGAACCAACAACAAAAGAAGGATTTGTATCAGTCACACCAATTAAATTCATTTTAGATTTGAAGGAAAGTGATAAACCAATGTACTATATTCCAAATCCAAAAGCTGGAAAAGGTAAAGGTAAAAAGAAATAAAGTTGATAGTGAAAGAAAGCTAAAAGTAAAAAGAAATAAAAATAAATAAATAATTTAAAAATTGTTTATAAACTTTTTTTTTTAATAAAAAAATTGTTTTTTGTATCAATTATTTTTCACACAAACGAATCAAAAGAAAATATCAAAGAAAAAAAGATATTATTGTAAAAATACCTAAAAAATTTCTAATTCCAAGATTTTTAAAAAAATTTTTTTTTTTTTTTATAAACCATTTTCTTTTTATTTTTTATTACCCACTCTTTTTTTTTTTTAAATTTTAAAAATGAAATTATTATTACTATTAATTATTACAATTTTATTTAATTGCGCTAAAAGTCAAAACTGTTTTGTTCAGACTGGTTTTTCAGGTGCAACACTCGAATTCATTTCATCCGACACCAATAGCAATATTAGAAATGACAACGGTGTTTTTGGTTATACAGGTGTTACCAATGGTACTCTTAGTGTAGATATCGAAAACGGTATTGTCTTTGTAGATTCTTCTGAACTATCTGTTAGTTTTACAGGTACTTACCAATCTTCAAGTCAGATTTATGGTTTTGAAGGAACCTCTACCTTATTTATCATCAACGAAGGAACTTGCTATAAATCAGCTTTATCTTTTGTTATCCCAATTAACCAAATCCCACAAATAAATAAAATTGGCACCAATACTATTGGTACTCTCGAATGTGGTGTCTATGAAGTCGTAAACCAAGAAAATCAAGATATTACCTCTATTACAGTTTTGGTTAATGAACAAGACTGCTCCTTGGTATCAGGTAATTCTGTAAATAACAATGGTAACCCAGGTTCCTCTTTAATTAATTTCTATAACTACGTACCAAAAGCAAACCCATCATATTTTAATCTCCCATCAATTTGTAACAATGCCCAACCATTACCAACCTCAAATCAAAACCATATGAATACAATCTCACATTCACTTTCATTATTAAATTACCTTAAATAAAGCTAATTCATTTAATTTATAAAAGAATTTTATTTTTTTTATATCTTAATTTATTTATTTTTTTCAAATTTTAAACTTAATTAAAATTTTATACATTATTATTTGCAATTTATCTATTTTTTTTAAAATAGCTTTTATTGACTGTTCCTGTACTAATATATGGCTTTTCTTGATAATGGTAGCTTGGTGCAGGAATTTGAAATGGAACATTATTAACCCAGGATGGAATTGAGGTATTATTTAATGAGGGCGAATCATTTAATAACAAAATTCCCATTTCATAATTCAAGATTGATAAGTCGGATGTTCTACTTGATGGTGAACCCCATGCTGCAGATGAAATATTATGACTACCACTATAACACCAATCATATTTTAATTCTTTATTTTTGAGACTATTTTGACTCACACCAACAATAATTTTACTGTGACTAACGGTATTTTTTCTATAACCATGTTTAATTTGAAAATAAGAAAAGTCATATTTGTTTATATCGTAAATATCATAAGCCAATGATAAAACCTTGCCTAATTTCTGTTTAGCCTGAGTTTCTTTAACCCATCTGGCAGTTGGATAGATGATATGAAATGATTTATCTTTACCATTATTATTATTATTACTATTCATAGTGTGAAATGTATTGATTGTTGTAATGTTATTGTTTACTTTGAAATTTGAAACAAAAGCCTGTTTAAAAAAAGTTGATAAACCAACTGATGATGATTGATAATAAAAAATCTTTTGAATAGATTGGCTCTTTACATCATCACCATATACTGTATTGTTTTCCTGAGTTTTATAATAATTGTTTACATGATATCTTAATCTCTCTAAGCCCATTTTATTTGATGTATGTTTATATTCGCCAGGTATCGATATTATCAACTGAGCTTTTGATGTTGAAAAATCAAACTGATCTAAAAACTGTACATTTTTATATCCTGATGATTGCAAAAAATATTTTAATGTTGTTTTAAATGAAAAATCTTGTAAATCAAAATCTTTAATTGGCGATGAAACATTTGAGCTATTACCGACTCTATAAGGCGATGATGTTGGTGTTGATGGTTGTGAAGAATAGTCCCTGTATGGTGAATATGGCTGCTTTGATGATGGTGATGCTGGTGATGCTGGTAACGATTTTGATATATTTTTATTTGTTGTTTGTGTATTATTAAATTTATATGATGGTGATGAATATGGAGATGATGGTAATGATGGATTTTTAACTGGTGTATTATAAGTACTGGTTGTTGTAGTTTTATTTACTCGAGCTAACGGTGATTGAAATTGACTACTATTATTATTATTATTAAAATTGTAAAAATCTTGATACCAAATACTTTGAGATAAATTACTATATTCATAAGAAGAAGGATTTGCACTTGTTACAGCAATTCTAATCCAAGTATCATACACTAAAACAAGTAACTTTGCATGAAATATTTGATCACCTGATAATACTGGATGAATAATAGTACAGTTTGAAAACGGTATTGGATGAGGGCCAGGTTTATGTTTCTTTTGATCGTAATCTCTAATAAATGTAATTGGAATTTTTGTACCTTGGGATCTCTCGAAACTATTCATTACCCATTTGATATCAATTGAATAGCCTGTTACAATTGCAAACTTCATTCCAGGTTTTGAAATTAGATCGCTAAATGATAAGGTATTGATCCATGGGCCATTATATGTATTTGAATTAATATTATTTGCAGCTGGTTTACAAATTTTATTTAAATAAAATGAAGTTGCAGGTAAATCCTTAACTATTTTTGGTGTTTGGGTATTGATATTTGTGTTTGTTGTAGTTGTAGTGGTTTTAGTCGTTGATACTTTTCTTTTTCTTTTTCTTTTCTTTTCTTCCTTTTCATCTTCAATTTCTTTTAATCTTTGTGATTCTTGTTTATGACGGTCTCTGTAAGCTGATAACTGGGATCTTAAATCATCAAGCGCTTTCTTTTTTAAATCTTCTTCTTCCTCCTCTTCACTGCTATCAAAAGCAACACTTTCCTCTTCACTATCACTAAGATAGATGTAATTTAAGTATTCATTTTTATTATATATATTATTATTATTATTATTATTACTATCATCGTTAATTATTTCATAGTTTATATCATCATTATAATGGTTATTTAAATGGCTATCTGTATTATTTACATTATCTTCACTATTGTTATTATTATTTACATTGATATTATTATTATTAAGATTAGTATTACTATTATTATTTAAAAAACTATCATCACCATCATCATCATCATCCTCCTCTATGACTAACAAGGGTTTTTTTGGTGACTTGGTAGGTGTTTTTGAGGGAGTTGATGGAAGCTGTGTTGAATTAATATTGTTGATATTTTTATTATCTATATTTGATATTTCTGTTTTTATTTTTTTTTTATTATGCACATCTTTTGATATTTTATTATAATTTTTTAAAAATTGTTCATCTTCGCTGTCACTATCAAAAGATAAAACATCTTTTTTATCCTTTTTCATTATTATAAAATATAAATAAATAAAATATTATAATAATAATTTATAAAAAAAAAAAAAAATTTTAATTTAAAAATTTAAAGGAATTTTTTTTTTTTTAAATTTAAAATTTTAAAAAAAATTTTGGTACCAAATTTTTTTTAATTCCAAAAAAATAAAATTTTAAATTAAATAAATTACAATCTTATTGCAAAACTAATAAAAAAAAAGATAAAAAAAAACAATGTTATTTAATTACAATATTATTTTTATTTTAAAAGCATTTAAATATAAATAATAAAAAATAAGGGAAATTGTAATATTTAACCTATCAAATCGACCCACTTTCATCATATGATTAAACTATATCAGTCGAAAAACCTGTATTTGATCAACAGGGAAGAAGGCACCATATTCAAATATAAAGAACAGATAGATCTATTCTTGTAAAGAAAGAATCTATAATTTTTATGAAGCTTAAACACTCCACTTCATCATATTATTAAAAAAACATTTATTTCCTAAATATAAATACTGATAAGTATCCATACATGGAAATATTATTTATTATCATAAAAAAAAAATTTTTTTTTTTTTTTTTTTTTTTTTTTAATTTTTTTTTTTATTTTTTAAAAAAAAAAAAAAAAATCTTTTTATTTTTTTTTTTACTGTTACAAAACATATAGTAGCAATGGATGAATATTCAAAACTAAAAGAAGAAATAATGAAAATGGTTTCAGGTGAAGTTTCCAAAACTAAAGATACTATATTATCAATAGTTGGTGAAATTGGTGACCAAGGTAATGAAGGTAACAACGAGATAACCAACGATGTTTACTATGAACTGCCACCTCCACCAGATTTTGTACAAGAGCAAATCCAAGAAGAACCAGGAAAAACAAATTTTGAGCAAGCAGAATGGGTAGATCCTAACAGCAACTATTATGCATCTGCACATACTGAAGGTGTTCAAGATACCTATGAAGATGTTGAATATTTTTCAAGCTATTCCAAAATGGTAAATAAACACTATATAACATATCAAAAAACGAAAAAAATATTAATTATTAATATAGAATAAGATAATATATATATACTAACCAATAATTTACTTTAGTCCATCCACCATGAAATGGTATTTGATAAAAGAAGAACAGCAGTATATTTTCATGCAATTTCAAAAAGTAAAGATTTTTTTAAAGATAAAGTTGTTTTAGATGTTGGATGTGGTACTGGTATTCTTAGTTGTTTTTGTGCAAAAGCTGGTGCCAAGAGGGTTTATGCAGTCGATGCTTCCGATATGGCATATAATGCTGAATTGGTAGTCGAAAGAAATGGTTTAGGAGATATTGTCAAGGTAATGAAGGGTAAATTAGAACATATAGCATTCCCAGAATATGTTGATATTATAGTTAGCGAATGGATCGGTAGTTTTCTAATTTTTGAATCAATGTTGGAGTCTGTTATCTATGCTCGTGATCATTTATTAAAGCCTGGTGGTGTCCTATTTCCTTCAAAAGCAGCATTATATTTTGGACCAGTTAATGTTGAATCATACTATGAAAAACATATTAATCAATGGGAAAATGTTTTTGGTTTGGATATGTCATGTTTAGTGTAAGTACTAAATAGTATTGTTTAAACAACTAATAACCAAAATCCATACTAACCATCCCTGATAATACCATCATAACTACAAATAAAGACCAATGGCTAGGGAAGAATTATTAGAAAATAAAACAATTAGAAACTATTATATTGAAAACTCAACTGCAGTATTAGATAAACCAATTACATTAAGAGTATTAGATTTGAATAAAATCACAATTAAGGACCTTAGCAAGACAGTATCGAATTTCGATTTTAAGATACCAAATGGAAAGTTTCATGGATTTGCAGCATGGTTTTCAATATGGTTCGAAAATTTAGATAATAATTTGGCTGATAGACCATCAACATTAGAAAAAGATGATTTCATCTACTACGTAATCAACAAAGAGGGTGAATTGGTTGCCAAAGATTATAAACATGACCAAATGGATAAAGGATTAACCCCTAAATTCTTTGAATTAAAATCAAATACATTAGAACTCTCAACAGCTCCAGGTGATGGCGATACTCACTGGAAACAAGTTTTGTTTTTGCATCCTGTCGAAAAACACATCAACAATCAAGATGAAAAGACATCCATTTCAGGTACCATCCGTGTTTGTCAAAACTATCATTATAGAAGGCATTGGTTTGTTGAGTTATCAGTCTCATGTAAAACTAAACCAACACATCATTATTATGAAAAATATTTAATTTAAAAAAAAAAAACATTAAATCAAATCACATGTAATTTTAACAATAAAATATAATAAAACAATTGTAATAATAAAAAAAAAATCATAAAAGATATATCTTATTAGAAAAGATTCAAAAATTATTATTTTTAACCCATTATATTTATTTTTTTTTCACTGTATGCTTGACATTTATAAAAAAAAAAAAATAATCTTTTTCAAAATTAATATTTTATAACAATAATTAAAAACAACATTTATTATAAATAACAAAAATGATATATTTCTAATATAAACATAACCATGCATTATCACTATTGAACTTTCATAATCCAAATAGACACCATAAAAAGTTAATTTATTAATAAGTGTGAATTAAAATGTGGGTTTAGTTTTATATTTAAATGGGGGAAATGTGGTAAAATAATCATTCATTTAAATAGTTAAAAAATAAAAAAAATTTTAGTTTTTTTTATTTTTATTTTTATTTTTTAAAATTTTTTTTATGAATTTTTTTTTTTTTTTTTTTTTTTTTTTTATGATTTTTTTTTTTTTTTTTAAAATACTTGTTTTTTTTTTAATTGTAATTTTAGTTAATAAAATATAAATATAATACTTAATAAATCTATTTATAGACTATAATATATAAAATAAGTGTTTATATAATAATAATAGTAATAATATTAAAAATAATAATAGTGACCCCCAAACCCACATACACTATTATAACAACAATAGCAAAATAGTATAATAGTAATATAGTAATATAGCAATATAGTATAATAGTAAAATAGTAAAATAGTAAAATAGTAATACAATAATTTTTAAATAATTCGAAATTTTATTTATTTATTTTTTAATTTTTCATTTTCTTTTTTTTTTTTGTTTTATTTTCCATTATTAAAATAAATAAAAAAATATATATAGCTTTATATTCATTCATTTAAATATAAATATCAATAAAAATAATAATATTTATTTAAAAACTTGGTGTAAAAAATTGTATTTTTAAAAAAAATGTAAGTCGAAATTATATTCTTGTAAAAAAAAAAAAAAATTTCTTATACACAAAATCTAAATTATCATTGTTGTATCAATCATATTATCAAAAAATAATTTTTATTTAAGGATATAAAGACAAATAAAAATCATCGTTATGCAATCAAAAAAATTATCATAAAATTTTGTTTTTTTTTAAATTTTTTTTTTTTTTTATTTTTTTTCAATTTTTTTTTTTTATTTTTTTTTATTTTAAAATAAAAAGGCACAATCTTTTGTGCTGTTTTTTTTTTTTTTTTTTTTGTTCTATTATAATAAACACAATCACCCACCTTGTGTGTAACAATCAGGTTTTCTATTAACACAATCTAAAAAAAATAAAAAAAAAATAAAATAAAAAAAAAATAAAATATTTTAAGTTTATTTTTAAAAAAAAAAAAAGAAAAACACACATTCCATCACAATTGTTGTAAAATTATATTTTAAAATAAAGAATCCAATCATTAATCAATTAATTAATAGTTAAATAAAACATAAAATAAATTGTTGTATTAATAAAATAAATAAACTCTACAATCATAGCAATATTTTCATATTTCAAAACATAATAATTTTTTTTTTTTTTTTTGTTTTATAATAACAATATTTGTTGTATATTAGTAATTGTGGTGAAAAATATAATATTGTTTTTTTTATTTTTTTTTATATATATTCTAAATTATGTCCACAACTACCAAAAGTTCGGGCAAATCCAATTCAAGTATTTCGATTGGAGGAAATAATAGAATAAATAATACCTCACCGCCATCACCACAATCACCTAGAGGTGGTGTTGCAAGTGGTATTAAATCAAAATCATCGATAAACATCACAACATCACATTCACAATCGTCATTAATGTCATCGTCATCACCACCTGTTAAAATTTCATCATCTGTTTCGTCTAGTTCATTCCAATATTGGAAAGAAAAGGAGGCTGTAACAACACCACCTTTATCCTCACCAATTTCTTCACCAAAACTAAACTCCACAAACACAAATAATACAAAACCACAACCTGCTACTATTAGCTCTGGTACTAACTCTCCTGTAAAGAAATCAATTTTTAGTTTAGGAAAAAAATCACCAACATCGACAACACCATCTGCATCATCACCAACTACAACATCCCCTCCAATTGAATCCGCTACTATTTCAGCAGGATCTTCAGTTAACAAACAAGTTGGTAATTCTAATATATCATCAACTTTACCCAACCGAATGAACAACAGAAAAAGTTTAAAAAATCCATTAAATATATTTTCACTTGATTTTTGGTCTAATAAGAATGAAGAGATGGGTACAGAAGAAGAATTAAATACCCAACAACAACCACCACAAAATAATAATAATAATGTAACAACACCTGTAAATAGTAGTAATCAAAATAATATTAAAACTCCACCAGCAAATTCACCAGTTTTAACCAGTACACCTTCAAAATCTAAATCAACTATTGGTATAACAGGTGGAAGTCAATCATCAACACCAGCCACTGGTACACCAAAAAAATCATTTATTTCAAATTCATCGACTACTCCTCCAAATAGTACTTCACCAACAACCACCCCAGCAATTCCAATTAAATCAAATAATGTTAAATTATCAGCTCAAACCAAATCGAACTCATTACAAAATGCTCAATTATCAGGTAGTAATAGTAAATCACCATCATTAAATTCTCAAAACTCATCGACAACAGGAAATATTAATAAACCAAATTTAATGGCACCAAAAAAAGCTTCACCAACCTTACAATCTGTAAACTCAACTTCAAATAATAATACAAATATAGTGAATGATGATGATTCTTCAGGTTCAACAACACCAACTCAAAATACACCACCATTAACAGGTACATCAGTTGATTCAGCTTTACCATTCGACCCAGAGGAATTGAATTTAAGCAAATTAAAAAGTAAAATTAATAAATCCGATTTTGATAGACTAGTAAATTTAGAATTTTATACAAGAGTACTAGCTAAAGATCTTGAAGAAGTTACTGGTAAATTAACAAATGAATCCTCAATGAGAAAGGACTTGGAATCACACACAAAAGAATTAGAGGTACGTTTAAGAGTTTCAGAAGCTCGTCTTAAAAGATATTCAACTATGCCACCAGAAGGTGTAGAGTTCCCACCATCACCATCAGCATCAACCACTACACCACCATCACCAACAGTTAGCCCAAATACACCACCTCCATTACCACCAAGAAGCTATTTAAATTTTATTCAAGAAGAAAAAGAACAATTAGAAAAAGAAGAAAATGAAATCTCTCGTTATAAGGAAGAAAGAGAAGATCAAAGAATCAATTCATTCATTGTCAGAATGGAAACATTGGAAAAGAAAGTTCAATCATTAGAAAATAGAAATAGGCAATTGATGGAGGAAATTCATATTTTAAGAGCTGAAAATGAATTATTGAATCCAGATAGAAAAAAAACATTGAGAAAATTAGAAAAGGAAAAAGAGAAGGAGTTACAAAAAGAACGTGAAAGAGAGATGAGGGAAAAAGAAAAAGAGGTCCAAAAAGAAAAAGAAAAAGAGAAACAAAGACAAAAAGAAATTTTAAAACTACAAAAAGAAAAAGAAAAAGAACTTAAACAAATTGAAAGAGAAAATACAAATAGTGCAACTGCTCCAGATATCGATACTGACGATGATTCAGCTGAAACCAACTCAGAATTTGAAAATGGTTCAATCTCTGAAAAGAAATCAAATTTAAAGAAAAGTAAAGGCGGCAACGATCAACCAACTACACAACTATCACAATCAACAACCCAAAACAGCCTTGCTTCGTTTGGCAGCGATTCACCTTCAAAAAAGAATGTAGCATTTAATGAAAATGGTAAATCCAAAACCTCATATTTATCATCAGTCACTTTAAGAAGAAACACCGCAAAAAGAATGTCTGCTCACTATGGCACAACAACCAGCTTTGATGACGATGATGATGATCAATCAACTACAAGCGAAAAAGTTAAAAACATTTTTCACGAAATCTACGATGGTAACATTGAAGAAATGAAAAACCAAAAGATCACCAGAATGAGATCCAAATCATTATCAAAGGACTGTGACGACGACGAATTTAACCAACCATCTTCAGCAGCCAAATTAAGTTTTGTTAGCCAAAGCTCTTCGAATATTAGTGGTGCACTCTCTCTAAAAGATAATGTCCCAGTTTCATTATGTACCTCGGTGGATTCAAATACCCCACCATCAAGCTCCCCACCAATCACATCATCAAATGTTCCAATTTCAAAACCAGATGCAATGGAAAAAATTAGAACTCTTACTATTGGTAGAATGTCAAGTAAAAAGAAAGCTGGTATTAAAGATGCTCAATTACAATTAAGTGAAAAATTAAATCAAAGAGCTTCAAAAAATGAATTAGTATTTAGAAATATTATTAAAGCTGGTATGTATAAATTATCTTTTAATTTTAAATTTGATATTTAAAATTTCTTATATTAATAAATGATTTATTTTTTTAGAATCAATTTTTGGAGTTGCATTAGCAGAAGATACTTCAGATAGATTAATGGATTATTTAAATAAATCAATTGAATATTTATTAAATAACTCATCAGATGAAAGAGTATTTAATTCTGATGTTTCAGAAGTTAAAGTCAAAACATTAATAGAGTTAATCGAAAATACATTAATTACAGATTTTAGTCAATGTAAAGAACCATCAGTTATTGCATCAGTTTTCCTTTATTATTTCAGTAAATTACCAACTTTACTTCTCAGTAAAATTTCACCACAGTTAATTCACTCAACAGATATCAATCATGAAGAGTATCGTTTCAATGTAGTTCATTCACTTTTATTCATGTTACCAAAACAAAATAGAAATATATTGAAAATAGTGTTACAATTTTTAAAGAAATATTCAGATTCGACTACCAACGAACAAGTAATGGATCAAATCTACAATAAATTCTCTAGAGTTTTCATGGATGCTACCGTTGCTACTTATGACCAAGCCTCTAAAGCTTTTAAATTCCTCGTATTAAATATTGAACAACTTGAAAGTAGACCACAAGATATCCAATATATGGTTAAAGATGGTGAATCAATTGTTAAAGCCGCTTCATTTGACCGTTTAGTAGAGAAATTATTTGATTTATCTTATGGATTCAAAGATGCTGACTATAACTATACAATTTTCCATACCTACGACTACTATACTACATCAGTTGGTCTTTTAGATAAATTTATTTACTACTACCGTATTTCTTTAACATTAACACCAAAGCTTCAAATGGAAATGTCAATTACAACCTTATCAGTAGCAATGTTTTGGATGAAAATTCAACAAAACCAATTAATCACCGATTTAGCATTCCTTCAAAAACTCAAATCATTCATTGACCAATTCCCACAAGTACCACCATCTCACAACACTTATTTCTCCTATTTCCAAACACTCTTTAAACCAAATATCGAACCATTAAAACCACTATACGAACGTGGTAATAGTTTTGTTGGTCCAAATCTCCAACAATCAAGCGCTGGTAAAAAGAAGAATCATCTCATTGAAAAGATGATGAGTAAAAACAAGGAAAATGGCAATATAGATATCGATATCTACACCCTTGGCGCCACAATCATTGCCCAACAAATCACTTTAATTGATAATGAAATGTTAATGGCAATTCCACCAACCCAATTTTTACATGGTCATTTCACTAAATTACATTTATCACCTCAATATCACGATATGGTTTGCAAGTTTAATGAATGGGCTCGTTGGACATCCGCTGAAATTCTTTCAAAAGAAAAATTGGTAGATAGAGTTGCATGTTTATCATTCTTTATTGATTTAGGTAAAAATTGTGTAGAAATGGGTAATTATAGTGCTGCCAATGCTATTCTTTGTGGTTTAAATAACTCAGCTGTATCTCGTCTTAAATTAACTTGGGAAAAAATAACAAATAAAGTTAACCAAGATTATGACCGTTTGGAATCACTTTTCGATCTCAGTATGAACTATAAAAACTATCGTGAAGAAATTAAAACAACCAAAGCTAAAATTATTCCATATTTAGGAGTATTCACCAAAGATTTAATTGCTATCGAAGAAGGAAATGATACTTTTACTTCAAACAAATTAATCAATACTGAAAAATTCCGTTTACTATATGGCACAATTAAAAGAATTCAATCTTATCAACAACCATTATTCAATATCAAAGCTTCAGAACCAATTAAATTATATCTCAGAAATATTTCTCAAAATTTATTAGATGAAAAAGAATTACATTCTATTAGTTTAAGATTAGAACCACGTCAATCAATCAGTAATTAAAAAAATAAAAAATAAAAAAAAAAACATATAACCAATAACCACCCCACCCAATAAAAAATATAAAAATAAAAAATTATAAATAAAAAATTAATTATTTAATTATAGTATTAATTAAATAATTTATTGTATTTCTAAAGATAATAATTATTTAAATTTAAAAAAAAAAAGATCATTAAGCAACAAATTTAATTTAATTTATAATTATTTTTTTTTTTTTTTTTCGTTTTTTTTATTTATTTTTTTTTTATTTATTTTTTTATTTTTTTCTTTATAAATTTTTTTTTTTTAATATGAAAAAAGATTTTTTTTATATTTTTAAATAAAATTATAAAATTTTCTTTGGAGAAATCCTTGGTATATTAAAAATATATTTACATTCAAAAATCATAATACCAATCATTATAATAATTTAACACACAAGAAAAATGTCAAAATATACAAACTTGAAGGATGAAGATGTGGGTGATAATAAAATTAAACCAATTAAAGAAAAAAAAGATAACAATAATGAAGAAATAAACAAAAATAATAGTGATGACGAAAATAGTATTAACAATGACGAAGAGAATAATGATAATAATAACGAAGAGAATAATAATGAAAATAGTAATAGTAATAATAATAATAATAATAATAATAGCAACAATAACAATAATAATAATGATGATGATGATCATATTAAATTATTATTAAAACCAATTGTTAGAAAACCACCCAAAGCACAAAAAAAGAAAACAATTAAAGATCACATATCAAAATATTTAAAGAGTATTATTTATGGTGGTATGGATGGTTTGGTTAGTATTTTTGTATCAATTGCAGTATCATTTTCAAGTTCTGATTCAAAGATTTCAGTATTATTAATCATTGTATTATCGAAATTGGTTGCTGGTGCAATTTCAATGGGTGTTGGTGATTATTTGGGTACACAAGCTGATATAGATTTCGCAAAAGGTGAACGTAGAAGAGAAGCTTGGGAAGTTGAATATTATTTAGATGGTGAAAAGAAAGAAATGATTGAAATCTACACAAATAAAGGAATACCAGAGGATGTTGCTAAAGAGGTAGTAGAAATTCTCTCATTGAATCCAAAAGGTTTTGTTGATGTTATGATGGTTGAGGAATTGGGTATTATGCCAGATTCTGAATCCCAATCTGCTTGGAAAAATGGTTTAGTAAATTTCATTTCATTTGTTTTCTTTGGTACTCTCCCATTACTACCTTATTTAATTTTCTTAATCATCTCTTATGCTGCCAAAATACCTTCAAATGATCATCTATATTTATTTTTAATTGTTATTGGTATCACCTGTTTTACTTTATTTTTAATTGGTATATTTAAAGTAAGTAACAAAATAAAAATAAAAATAAAAAAAATATAACCCAAATCAAATGTACTAATTTTCTTTAACAATACTAGGCCAAATCAACTGAAACCGCATGGTATAAAAGTGGATTTTTAACTGTTATATTTGGTGTCATTGGTGCCGCTGCTGGTTTGGGTACTGTAGAATTAATAAAGTACATTTTCCCAGATGTAGAATTAAATTAAATTACAATCCAAAATATTGCTCAACTATAATAAAAAATATATAAAAATAATTAATAATGAAATTAATAAATATTTAATATTATAATAACAATTATTTTTGTTTTTTTTATTTTTTGTTTTTTTGTATCTCGTGCAATATACAAATAATATCAGTATTTTTTATTTATTTTGTTTTTTTTTAATTTAAAGGTTTTTTTTTTTAAAAAATCTAATAAATAATATAATTTATATTATTAGTGTAAGATAGTATTTTATTTAATAAAATTTTAAGAAGTAAGAGGGAGTGATTGTAGTGGTTTATAAATTTTTAAGTAAGGTTTGGGAGTTGATCAATGTATTTTCTGGTTTGTAAAAGTGGATAGTTTTGATCTAATTGTATGGATGTGTTTAGAGTGTTTTTTAAATAAGTATATTTATATTAATTTTAATCTGTGACCTTTTTTTTTAAAAGTGAAGATCTTCACTGTGAAGTAACGATTTTTTTAATTTTCCATTAAAAAAAAATTTTTAATTTTTTTTCTTTTCTTTTTTTTCTATATATCAATTTTATATCAACATTTTTTTTTTAAAAAAAATATTTTTAAAAAAAAAATTAAAATTTTTTTATTTTTCTTTTTCTTTTTCTCTATATCATTTTTTTTAAAGGAATAATTTTAAAAAAAATGTCAAATTCAAAATCTTTAAAAAAACTACAAAATTCAAATAAAGAAGATCCCTCCATTGGTTCGAAATATCAAAATGATCATGACGGTAATGCTTTAACAATTATTTTCGATCAAATAATTGATAATCCAAATTTATCAAAATTAAGAATTACCCATAATCTAGCAGTGCTGTCCAAAGAAAAAAGTCAATATTTATCCGAAATTATAGAAATTTCGAAAATTTTCGGCCTAATAAAACAGAGGAGTTTAAATGGTTTAAATAATTCAATCCCAAGAATTTTCCAACTTTATCCCAGTTTTAAAATCCGACACCCAGTTTTATTTTTAAACTTTGTAAGACTCATGTTTATTGTGTTTTTTAATAAAACCTATCAAAAAAATCTTTTAAGAACCTATTCAGACATTAATGTATTCCTTTATAAGACCCAATATCGATTCAACCTTGATACTATAATAAGTAATAAGTTTTTCAATAAAGTCAACTTAACTCCTCAAATAAATGATTTCCAAGCTCCAATTTTTAAAATAAATTCTTCAAACATTATGGGACCTATTCAAAAAATTATAGAAAGAATTACATCTATTTACTCTGATGATTTATTAGGAGAGAGTATAAATGATGAAGAAAATGAAGAAGACTATAGCCCAAAGAATTTACAGGATGATGAAAAAATATTTTTAGATTTAGTTAAAAAGGATCCAAAAAATTTTTATCAAATAGTCTCAAATGATAAAGTAAGTAAAATTTTGGTAGAAACTTATATTAAACTCTTAATTGTGCCAAATTTACTCGACTGTCGATTTATCAAATATTTAGAATTAAAAGCAAATACCTTGAAGGAAAATAGCCAAAGCTTACATAGAAAGGAATATAGCTTCAATATTTTAAAAACCTTTTTAAAAAAACAATTGTCAAATAAAAAATTAAGTAAATATGGCTCTTATGTTATTGGTTTATCAAGTCCCGATAGTGATATCGACGTTGCCCTCCTCAATGGCGCTGATATCTACGATAAGGTATTACAAAAATTAAAAAGCAATCCAAGCTATGAGATTTTAGAAATAAGACCAGATGCCAAAATACCAATTATTAGATTTAGTGATAAAATCAATCTTGTTAAATTTGACCTTAGCTTTAAAATTGGAAATTCACACCCAAGTTCAGAATTCTTTATATCAATATTAAAAGGAAAAGAAAATTTAAAATCATTGATTTTATTGGTTAAACATTACACAGAAAAGGCAAATATTAAAGATGCCTCTCAGGGTTATTTTTCATCCCATGCACTAACTATTATGGCAATTTATTTTTACAAAACTTTGGTTAAATCCAATCTCAACATTTACGATTTATTGCATTCATTTTTTTTATTCTATATTAAATTTGATTACAATAAAATAATTTCGATCAACAAAAAGGAAATAGAATCATTTAGAAGCTTTGGCACAAAAATAAAAATTAAAGATGTAATTGACAAAAATAGAAATGTCGCTAGTGGTATTAAACTCTCAAATTTTAAAAAAATAATGGTAGAGTTTTCAAGAATTGAATATCAATTAAGAAACTATGAAGAATTCATCAAATATCATTCATAAATAAAATAATAAAAAATAAATATAAATTAAAAATAAATATAATTAAAAATAAAAAAAATATAATAATAATAAATAAATCTAAAACTAAAAAAAAAATAAAAATAAACAAGTTGACAATAAAATATTATTTTTTTATAATATTAAAATATTAAAGTTTTATTTTTTGAAGTAATAGTTTTAATGTTATATATTTTTAATTGAATTTAACAAAAATCAAAATTATTACCATTCCAACATACCAAAATAAAAAGCTGCAAAGATTTTTCCAACAATTAATGAGATTTTAAGGCATTTCATAGTATTAAAACGATTGCCTAGTTTACATTATAATTGAAAATACCTCCTATATCAATAAAATAAACTTTTTTATTTCTTTATTCTATTTTTTCTTTACTATATTATTATTTTACATTTTATATAACAAAATAAAATAAAATAAATAAAAAAAAAATTCATAGGGTAATTATGAGAATAGTAGATTATTAACAAAACACCAAAGATATTTTAAAATTTGTTTGTACAATGACAAAAACCGTCGTTAGATAAAAAAACCACACGTTTTATTTTTTTATAAAATTAAAATAAAAATAAAAATAGAGTATAAAAAAATAAAAAATAGATATTTAAAAGTTGTTTAAAGAATTTTCTAAATTCTTTATTTTAATTTTTTTTTTTTTTTTTGTTTTTTTATTTTTTTTTTTTTTTATTTTTTTTTTTTTAATTTTGTTTTTTTAGGTTTTAACCTTTTTTTTTCTTTTTTTCTTTTTTTTTTATTTTATTTTTTATTTTTTTTTTTGGATTAATATAAATATATCATTTATTTTTCAAAATTTTAGGCTTTTACCCAAATGGTATATAAATATTATATTTAAAATTTAATTTAAATTTAAATTAAAAAAAAAAAAAAATGAAATTAAAATTTAAATCAACATCGATAATAGTGATACTATTCATTTTAGTTTTATTTATAAATATATCATTACAAATTAATAATAATAATAATAACAATAATAATAATAATAATAATAATAAAATCAAGTTTACATTAAATGGTAGCGATCAAAATACTACAGCATCAACTTCTGGTACAGCATCGGCTACAACAACAACTACTAATGGTGTAACTACTAATGGTGTAACTACAACAGCATCAACAGCGGGTGGTTCAGGCTCAACATCAACACCACCACCAACAACCACATCAGCATCAACATCAACAGCATCAACATCAACAGCATCAACAACAACAAGCGGATCACATAGCAATGAATCATCTGAAAGTCAAGAAACTTCAGGATCATACTCAGGATCATCAGGTTCATCAGATTCATCAGGTTCATCAAGTTCATCCAGCGCTCATACTCCACCAAAAGGTAGTTCAAAAGCCTCAGTAAAAGTCCCATTTGTAAGTTTACTAATAAATTTATTTATAGATTAATTAAATAATTTAAATTAATTAAAATAATTTTAATTAATTTCTTTTTGATTTAATTAGGGCGGATATAGTTGTAACAAAACTAAAACAGATTGCACTGGCGATTTTTTCTACCCAAAGGAATATGCATGTAGTCAAGATTATAATCATAAAACATTAGGTAACTGGACCTTACAATACTTTGAAAACACTATACCAGTCGATATGATTCCATTTGTTACTGGTGTACAATTTATTATTTATGGGGTAGTTGGATGTTTACCATTGTTTCATTCAACTCATGTAACATTTTCAATTCAAAATGTAGAGGCAGCAGTTTATTCAACCAACTTTTCAGATCAATGTGATTGCAATGCATGTTTTAATACTCATACTGTACCATACAATTCATTTAGTATGTTGGGATATAATTCTACAGGTCCAAATACACTATCAGTCTCTGTAACCGAAAGTAGACTTTGCATTTCCGAGTTGGAAATTATTTTCTATTATATTCCACCTACACCAACCCCATCCCCAACACCAACACCAACTCCCACACCAACACCAACCCCTGCACCAACTAATCACACAGGACTTTCACCAGAAGAAAAGAAAATCATTATTATTACTCTACCAAGTGTTGCAGGTGTTCTTTTTGTAGCATTGATTATTTATTTAATATCTAGAAAATGTTTAAATAAAAAGAAAGCAGGTTATGTTAGAATTAAAGATGGTAAAGATATTGACATTCATCAAATTAAAGTAGGTAAACGTATCGGTAAAGGTAATTTTGGTGAAGTTTATTTGGGTATATGGAGAGGTTCAAAAGTTGCTGTCAAAAAATTACCAGCCCATAATATCAACGAAAATGTATTGAAAGAGTTCCACAGAGAAATCGAATTAATGAAGTATGTGTTTATAAAATTTTATTTAAAATATTTTAACAAAAAATATTAATGTTTTATTTTTTTATTATTTATTATAGGAATTTAAGACACCCAAATGTTATTCAGTTTTTAGGATCATGCACTATACCACCCGATATTTGTATTTGTACTGAATATATGCCAAGAGGATCACTTTATTCAGTATTACATGACCCTTCAATTAGATTGCCATGGGAATTAGTCAAAAGAATGATGACAGATGCAGCTAAAGGTATTATTTATTTACATGGTTCAAATCCAGTAATTTTACATCGTGACTTAAAATCTCACAATTTATTAGTGGAGGAAAATTGGAAAGTCAAAGTAGCAGATTTTGGTCTTAGCGCAATCGAACAAAAAGCACAAACCATGACAAGTTGTGGTACACCAAATTGGACAAGTCCAGAAATTTTAAGAGGTCAAAGATACACTGACAAAGCTGATGTTTACAGTTTTGGTATTATTTTATGGGAATGTGCAACTCGACAAGATCCATATGCAGGTATTCCACCATTCCAAGTTATTTTTGCAGTTGGTCGTGAAGGTTTAAGACCACCTATTCCAAGAGTAGGCCCTCCAAAATATATTCAACTTATTATAGATTGTATCAGCGAAAATCCAAATCACAGACCTTCAATGGAACAAGTTTTAGAAAGATTAGAAGAAATTGATACAGACCCTTCAAGCTATCGTGATATTGAAATTACACCTCAATCTTTTCAAGATTTTATAGGTATTAACAATAATAATAATAATAATAATAATAATAATTATAAAAAAGCTTCAATCAGAAGTTTAGAATAATAGACATATGTAATATGGAAACAAAAAGAAAAAAAAAAGTTTGTGATAATGGTTTTTTTTTTTTTTTTGAAGAGTTCCTGTTTTAAAATATAGTTTTTTTTAATAAAAAAAATTGTAAAATAAAAAAATATTTGTTTGGATATATTAAGAATTTTAATATATCTAAATAATTTATAATATTATAAAGATTTTTTTTTTTTTCATTATTTTAGTTTAATAGTTAAAATCACAATTAACCCCTTTTATTTTATTTTATTTTTTTATTTTATTATTTTTAATTTTTTTTTCTCATTTTTTTATTTTTTAAATTTAATTTTTTATTTTTTTTTTTAATTAAATTATTGTTATAATAAATGAATAATAGTAGTTTGAACGAATTAAAAAAAGAAATAAATAATATTAGTAATAGTAATAGCGATAATATAAATAATAATAATAATAATGATTTGTTTTTAATAATATTTAGGAATATTTATTTAAAAAACTTATTATTTTTTCATTTAAGTTTATATAATAAATATTGGAATGTTACAATATGCAATAGAGAAGATTTAATTGACCATAAATATAGACCATATATTATTAATTTAATATATGATACATATGAGGAGTTAGATATAGGGATAATACCACATTCAGTTAGCACTTTAGTTCTTGGAGAAAGTTTTAATGGATCATTAGATAGAATTGGTATTCTACCAAACTCAATTAAAAAATTGGTTGTGAGAGAAAATTTTGACAAATTAATAGGAATTAATGTATTACCGGATTCAATAGAGAAACTAGTTATAGGGGATTTCTTTAATCAATCTTTAGAGCCTGGGGTTTTACCGTCAAAACTACGCTCTCTTAAATTTGGAGAAGGCTTCAACCAACCCATTGGATATAATGTCATACCTAGTTCTGTAAGAAAGCTTTGTTTAGGTTTATTTTTCGATCAAAAAATAGAAAAGGGGACTCTTCCGGATCTTTTAGAGCAACTAAAGCTTGGGTATAGCTTTGATGAAGAAATAGAGCCTGGAGCATTACCAGATAAAGCACTTACTTCCTTAAGTTTTGGTGTATGTTTTAATCAAATATTATCAATTGGAAGCATTCCATCAACTGTACAGAATTTAACACTTTCTCTTGACTTCAATCTACCAATATCCCCAGGAGTATTGCCGCCACTTACAACATTCAAATTTAATGATCGATTCAATCAACCACTAAATGGTTGCTTGCCTGCCACATTGACTGTTTTATCGTTTGGAGAAGACTTTGACAAAATTTTAGGTCCTTTGGATATTCCCTCATCAGTAACAGAACTAACTCTAGGGAAATCGTTTAATCAAAAGTTGGTAAAAAGATCACTTCCAAACTCTCTTAGAAAGCTCAGATTTGGCATGAAATTTAATCAAGCGCTAGTACCTTTCGAATCATTACCAGACTCACTAACAAGTCTGCACTTTGGTGATCAATTTAATCAAACATTGGATGGGTGTTTACCAAAGAAACTTGAAGAGTTAACACTGGGGAAATTCTTTAATACAGAAATTACAAATTCATCGCTTCCAAGTACACTAAAGGTATTCAATATAGGTTGTGGATTTAATAAACCATTTAAAAAAAATATTCTTCCAGATTCAATAACAAATCTTTCATTTGGTTCAGTTTATAACCATCCAATATTGGATAACGTTTTACCGCTTCAATTAAAATCGCTAAGGTTTGGTCCTCAATTTAACCAACCATTAATAGGTATCCCAAGTTTGGTTGAAAATATAGATTTTTCTGGTGAATTCAACCAACCTCTAGATTTATTACCACCATCAGTTACCATTTTAACTTTACCTGTTGGTTATACACATTCAAAATCAATACCTTTAACCATAAAAGAAATAAAATATAATTAAAATTAAATAAAATTTTTTTATTTTTTTTATGAATTTTTCTCAAATTTTTTTTTTTTCAAATTCTCCTAAAATATTTATAATAATAAAAAAAAAATATTTTTTCAATAAAAATAAATTTAAAAAAGTTAACAAATGAAAAAAAGATAATACCGAATGAAAATGAATAATAAAAATAATAGTATTTATTTAGAAAAACCAAAATATTTATATACAATATTAATGAGAGGAGATAATGGAGCAGGTAAAACACAAGTTCTAAATAGATATGTTGATGGGGATTTCGGAGATACTTCTGGTTATGTAGATTTTAAAGTAAAAAATTTAATAATAAATGAAGAGTATATTAAATTGCGAATTTGGGACCTTTCAATTGGTTGCGAAAGTTTTAGACGATCTCAAGCATACTTTAGAAATATACATGGTATAGTGTTTATTTACGATATCATAAATATAGAATCATTTACTTCAATTAAACAACATTGGTATGAACACTATAAAAAATTTAGACTCGATAACAAAGATGTACCAAGCTCAAAGTCCTCTCTTAATCCAGGATATGGTCTTAAAAACAACATTCCACAAATATTGGTAATTGGTACAAAATCAGATTTAAGAAATAAAGATAATTATAAGAAATGTGTAGATACAGATCAAGCTAGAGAATTTGCAAATTCAATAAATGCTTTGTTTTATGAAACATCATCAAAAGATAATATTAATGTAAATTCCTCTTTTTTAGATTTAACAACTCAATTAATAAATTGCACTGAAACAATCGAAGTTAGTAATAATAACGATCAAAAAACTCAACAAAAAAAACCATTCTCCATTTGCAGCATTAATTGATGGTGCCATTAAAATATCATTTATATTTTATTATTATTATTAAATTAATTAAAAATTAAAGGAAAAACTAATTGTTCCAAAACAATAAATAAAAATATTATTATCTATATTATTACATGTATTGTTAATTGAGTTTTCTTGAAGAATATTAAAGTTTTCTTCATCTGGATCATTATAACCACGAGAAAAGGATTTAATTGTAAAATCTAGACAAAAAACATTACTTTTGTCTTTTGTAATTATTGCAATATTTTTGGCAGCAATAATATTACGATGACCACAGCCGTGTAACTCAGAAGCCTTGTATTCCAAAATTTTGTAGTTTCCATTGGACTTTACTATTTTTAATTTATGATCAAATTCTTTAACTATGGATTCGGGGAAATTTGGGAATATTTCAAAGTTGTGGTTCATGGGTGATCACGTGCTAAAAACAAAATCTACATAATATATTAGGTAAAAATTTATTTGTTAAAGCTTTGTGAGTATTTTGAGACTATTTGGAAATGAGCTGGGTGGAAATACTTGGTTTAAATTTAGAACCGAATGTAAGTGTTGTGAGATTATTTGGTAATGTGCCCGGTGTAACTACTTGGTTAAAACAAAAACCGAATGTAAGTGTTGTGAGACTATTTGGTAGCGTGCCAGGTAGAACAATTTGGTTAAAACGATAACCGAATGTGAGTGTTGTAAGACTATTTGGTAATATGCCTGATAGAAGTACTTGGTCAAAACCATGACCGAATGTGAGTGTAGTGAGACTATTTGGTAATGTGTTGGGTGGAACTACTTGGTTAAATCCATCACCGAATGTGAGTGTTGTGAGACTATTTGGAAATGTACCGGGTGTAACTACTTGGTTAAAATTAAAACCGAATGTAAGTGTTGTGAGACTATTTGGTAGCGTGCCAGGTAGAAAAATTTGGTTAAAACGATAACCGAATGTAAGTGTTGTAAGACTATTTGGTAATGTGCCTGGTAGAAGTACTTGGTTAAAACCATGACCGAATGTGAGTGTTTTAAGACTATTTGGTAATGTGCCGGGTGGAACTTCATGGTCAAAACCATTACCGAATGTGAGTGTTGTGAGACTATTTGGCAATGTGCCGGGTGGAATAACTTGGTTAAAACTACGAGCGAATGTGAGTGTTGTGAGACTATTTGGTAATGTGCCGGGTAGAACTACTTGGTTAAAATCAAAACCGAATTTGAGTTTTGTTAGACTATTTGGTAATGAGCCGGGTGGAATTACTTGGTTAAAACAAAAACCGAATGTGAGTGTTGTAAGACTATTTGGTAATAAGCCGGGTATATATACTTGGTTAAAACTATAACCGAATATGAGATTTGTAAGACTATTGGGAAATGTGCCAGGTAGAACTACTTGGTTAAAACTACGACCGAATGTGAGTGTTGTAAGACTATTTGGTAATGTGTCGGGTAGAACTACTTGGTTAAAATCATAACCAAATGAGAGTATTTTAAGACTATTAGGTAATGTGTCGGGTAGAACTACTTGGTTAAAAAAATAACCGAGTGTGAGTGTTGTAAGACTATTAGGTAATGTGCCAGGTAGAACTACTTGGTTAAAACTATCACTGAAAGCGAGTGTTGTAAGACTATTTGGTAATGTGTCGGGTAGAATTACTTGATTAAAATTATAACCGAATACGAGTGTTGTAAGACTATTTGGTAATATGCCGGGTAGAACTACTTGGTTAAAATTATCACCGAATGTGAGTGATGTAAGACTATTTGGTAAAGTTATTGGTAACATATTATAAGAGTGCAAATATAAATTTGTCAAAAATGGTGGAAATTCATTTTTATCTGGTAGTGTATCGCCATTCCACTTAAGTGTTGTTATATATGATTTATCTTTAAATTGGTTATAAAGTGATATATCAAGATTTACAACATTATTTGAAATAAACTTTAAAATATGTTCATGAATTTCATTTCTTAAAAATATATTATTCCAAACTATATATAATAATCTATAATAAATAGTTAAATATTAATTGGTGTTTTCTCTTTTAAATTAATCTATTATTTATTGTATTGTATGGTACTTACCTATCACTAATATTACCACTGTTTTTTAACTCTTCATTTATGCGAAAGTTAATTAGAGATGATAGTAGCTCATCCATTTTTACCCTTAAAAGCTCAAAAAAAAAATTAAAAAAAAATATAAATCTTTTTTTTATTTAATTAGAAAATAATAAAAAAAAAAACTATTTTGAGAAAATTTTATTAAAAAAAAACTGTAAAAACTGTTTTATTTTAATTTTTTAATGTTTTTTTTTATAAAAAATTTTAGTATAAAAAAAAACTATTTTATTTAGAAATATTATTTTCCCTGTATAAATCATTGATAATCACAACGATCGAATATTTCTCTGTGATATTTGAGATTTGATGTCCCATAATAAATACCACCATAGATTATATAATTAAAATTTAAATGAGGTTTGTGGTAATTTATATTACAATTTATATGCAAACGAACACCATGGCTCTCACATAAATTATATATACCAGCATCACTCTAAAAAACTTTATTTTGAAGGGTTGAACATAAAACAATTTTTTCTTGATACTCCATTTAGTTGCTGAACATTAATATTTTTAATATTTTAATCTTGACTGTTTGTAAATTCGTTATTACCAAAACGTAAAAGAAAATCTCTAAATTTGAATTCTTTCTTAGTTGATTTAATTTGTTCATTATTCAATAGTGATTATTGTCATGGTCGATATTCCATGTTCGGTATTATAATTTTGTTCAAAAATTTGTTTCATTTTGATATCTGGTCCATTGATATGTTGATCATTAAAATTTACTTGATTATCATATTTTGATTAATTCCTTACAAGAAGAAATAATAATTAGTTTTTATAAGTGCAATAGATAGTTATTATTTTTTTTTTTTTATAATTGTATAGAATATGAATACATACCATTAGGAATTGGTAATCAAATAAGGAAGTATAAAGATATAAATAAATCAATTGTAGCAATAATAAATATGAATATTGGGATAGAGAAAAAGATTTTGATGAATGTTTTTTTGTTTTAGAATCAGATTCAGAAGAAACCAAAAATAAAAAGATGAAGAAACTGAAGAAGATGAAGTTGAGGTTGAAGATGAAAACGAAATTTGTTTTTTTGTTTAAATTTTATTAATTTTTTTTTTGTATTTCAATTAATGTCAACATAAGTGGGTATTAAATGATTTCAAAAAAAAAATATTATTTTTTTATATTTTTTTCAGATTTTTTTTTGATTTTTTTAATTTTTGGAAAAAAAACTTTTTTTTTTTTTTTTTTTTTGATACTAAATTTTTTCACCATCAATTACAATACATATAAATTTTATTTCTTTTTTTTATCAGTTAACTCAATCAAAAAAGTAATTTTATAAATAATATATATATGTATATAAATTTAAATTTTTAAAATACTAATTATTATCTATTTTTTATATCTAGTGTTCGTTCCAATTAAAAAAGGTTCAGCTAGACTTGGTGCTCAAACTACATTTAATCCAACAAGCAGACCACACCAATTTTTCTGTTAAAAATAAAATAACAAAATAAAAGTTTTTAATTATTTTTATTTTCAAAATTATTATTATTTATTTTTATTATTAGTATCCATAACAACAATATAAATTATTTCTATTTTTTATTTTTTCTTTTTTTTTTTTTTTTTTTTTTTAATCTTAAAGAGTCGGATGAGACAACCAAAAAAAATATCAAAAATTTTTTTTTCTTTGAAATTCAAATAGTGGAGGTTAAAAAAGATATTTATATAAAGAAATATGGGATATTTTTAAAAGAATCTTCCATAATATCTAGTTTTATAAAATTTTATTTTTTTTTATAATTATTATTTTTTTTATTTTTTATCTTGCAAAGCATTTTATATATTTTTAAAATTTTATATAAAATTATTCAGTTTATCATATTCACTTTATTTATATTTTTTTATTCTCTTTATTAACAATGTTCGGATCAGGTAAATTTTAAATTATTAAATAACAAAATATTTTTAGTATTTATATTGATTTTTATTTTTTAGGTTTAAAAGCTCAAGGTGGTTCCAAATTTTTAACTCCACCAAGATACATCAATAATAGTACTCCAAGTAAAAGCTCTAATACAATTGGTGGCTTTTCTACCTCCAGAAAATTCTAAAATTATTTTAATTTAAAATTTAAATAATAAAGAATCAACTCTTTTACAAAAATGTATATTAGATTTCCAAAAAAATTATTTTAATAATAATTTTTAGTTTTTTTTTATTATTATCAATTGTTCTATTATGGAAACCATTTTTTATAAATAAAATTAAAAAATTTATAAATATTTTATTTTACAAATGTTAATTAAATATTAATTTAGTGTTAGTGTGATTCATGTGTATTAATAAAAATAGTATATATCATTTATATTTTACCCCCAAATTTTTTTATATTTTTTAAATTCAGAGTTGTTGTGTTTAAATTAAATTAATTTTTTTTTTTTTTTGTATATCAATTAGTAATTCAAAATGAATAATTTAAAATTTTATCATTTTTAGATTATAAAATGGCCAATAAAATTAAAATTAAAATTAATTGTTGTAATTCTTCCACGAGTCTAATACAGTTTTTAAAATAAAATAAAATAAATTAAATAATTTTTCTATATTAAAAAAAACCTATAAATATCAAAAAAAAAAATCTAATTATTCATTCAAATCAAAAGAATTAAACAATAAAAACAAATTAAAATGTCAATCTTAAGTAAGTGTGTTTTTTAGATATTTAAAAAAAAAATTTATAGTTTTTATTAAAAAATAAATCAATATTTTTATTTTTACATCATAGAATCAATCACCCTCTTTCTCCGTTTCATCAAAATCAATGAAAACAGTTGATAATGTTTCTTCTCAATCTCAACAACAATTAAACAACAAGTCACAAGGCCAATTACTCACCACTGTTATTGATCTTTCCCCACTTACTATCCTTCGTATTGATCTATAAGTTTGTAACTTATGTATTATTCATAAGAATTTTTTTATTTTGTTTTTAAAATAAAATAAATTAATTCTTTATTTATAGTAATATTACTATTATAAAATAAACTAATAATAATAGTTTTTAAAATTATTATTATCATCATTGAAACAAAATTATAAAATAATTTTTTATTTTTATATTTTTATATTTTTATATTTTTATATTTTTATATTTTTATATTTTTATTTTCTAAAATACTAATTATAAAAACAGATGATTATTTGTATTAAAAATATAATAAAACATTTATTTTATTTTATTTTAATTATATATTTTATTTTAATTTAATTATAAATTGTGTAGTGTATATTATATAGTATTATTTTATAATTATAAAAGTTTTGTCAACACATGCTACGCAACGATCTCAAGAGCTGTGAACTAATTCAGATCTAACACCTTTTCTATTGAAGGGACAGAATGAACTGAGATCTGCTCTAAATTCGACTCCATCCCTACCAATATCATG
>NW_003519684.1:14750-36843 GCF_000190715.1 Dictyostelium purpureum | reverse complement strand
ATCAATAATGGGTGTAGATCCTAAAATCGATGATGTCAAAGAAATATTAAAAGTATTAAGCAATAGCAACACTATAAAATTATTTAATAATAATAATAACAATAATACCAATAATAATAGTAATAGTAATAATAATAATAATAATAATAATAATAATAATAATAATAATAATAATAATAATCTATTTACACCCATATTATCAAATGAAAATAACTATCAAGATATTATAATAGAAGCTATTAATAATGATATAGTTAGTCAAATTCCATTGTTTTCTTGTAACTGTTTATTTTCATTTTTTAACAAAGAAAAATTGAAATTAATTAGGGAAAATTCCAATGAATCTATAAAAAGTTTAATGGTTCAATGTAAAGAAAGAGTAGAAATCAAATGTGCAGAGGATATGGAAACATTGTTGGCTGCTATTGAAATTTTATCTTCAGATGACTGCAAAGTCGAAATTAATTTATCACAATATGATATAACCAATTTTCTTCACTGTTTAATATTTGTTTTAAATAAAATCAATTTAATGACAGAAATAGATAGAAAAAAAAATCACGAAATTTTCAAATCTCTAATTAGAAATGGTGAAATTAAATCCGTTGATGGTTTGGTATCAAATGCAATAGATTTATTGGTTAATAAAGATCAGTTTTATTTTGAAATATATTACTTTGTACAAGATTTTTATCTATTAAGTATTATTTCATCTGGAAATGAAGATAACTTTGTGGAATTGTTTGGATTCTATGGTTTCAATATAAATGTTTTTTTTGACTATGCAATTTATAATTTATCAAAAATTGTTTTTTTTAAATTTATCAAATATTTGGGAAAAAAAAACTATTCATACCATCAGACCATAAAGTATAAAGGTCCAATCAATTTTAATTATGAAGATGTGCATGAATTTTTTACATATATAGTCAGCCAAAATTTTCCCAATGATTTAACAGCTAGTCATTGGATGCAAATTTTCAATTTTATCTTAAAGTACCATAGTCTTAATTTGCTAATACAATTGTTAAAAGATATCCCAAAGCTCGAAAAGATATACACACTTTTAATTAGTAAAAGGTTTGTTCAAATGTTTGAATACCATTTCGTTAAAAATGAACAAAATGTATTGGACTACAGCAAAATACACTTTTTTATTAAAATTTCAAAAACTGTAGATAACATTCTAAACGTTATTCCTAAGAGCATATTAGAAGATATTTTTTCAGAGAATTTAAATACAGAGGCAGAGTTTATCGAATTTCTCAATGCATCAATGTAGAAGAACTAAGTATTAGAAATTCAGAGAGTTAGGATAATTTTAAAAGAAGTTTATAAAAGAATAAAAAAACTTATAAACCTAAACAAATTAGAAATATATAGTGGTGTAATCCAAAAACCAATCAATGATAGTAATGGCATATATTTAAAATTTTATTTTTACAATAAAACAAACATTTTGGCAAACTCTTTAATAGAAGCAATAGTAACCAAAGATTATAATACAATTGGAATAATATTGGAAATTGTTTTAAATAATGAATTCCAAAATTCAAATATAATCAAAAACAATATTAAGATAGATAAAAACGTCATCAATACAATAGATTTTTTAAAATCATTAGTTTGCAACGGATTTTTAAATTATTTTGATATGGAGTACTTTTTCAAAAACCTATCATACAAAATAGATATTAATAAAGAGTTTAATACTTTAGAAAACTCAGTCCCCATAAATAACTTATTATTTTCAGAATCCATCAATAAAATCATCTCATCAATAATAGAAAAAAATAATAATAATGTCATAAATTTTAAAAATAGATTTAATATCAAAAATAAAGGTTTAAATAGTTCTTCCAAATATAATATTATAAAAGCTAGTCCACATTACAAGAATTTTATTTCAAAGTTAGAAAATGGCGATTATGAAGGTATTTGTCAGTATATTCATCTAAACGGCCATATATTAAAAATAGAAGATTTTGAACTATCCTTTTTTATTCAACATGAAATCTCTATAGAATGGTTTAAAAAACTCTATAACACTTTTTTCAAATATCAATTAGATTCACCCGCATTGGTTTTTCAAATGTTATTTGTTAATTTTGAAGTTTTAGAGTTTTTATGGGAAAATCATCTTGGCGATATAGATAAAACAACAGTATTTATTGAAATGATCAATAATATCGATACTCTAACTTCACCAACAACAATTGAGTACATTTTAAAAGAAAAAAAAGAATTCATATCAAAAATGATATTATCGGACCAAATCATGAATAAACTCTTTAGAGGAATCTTAAAATACTCCACACCCAATTCATTTATTTTGGCCAGTGATGCTTTCCCAAATTTTAATTTTCAAATTACACAGGCTTTATTATTAAAACTCATTTCCTTCCACTATTCAAGATATGAAATAATAGAATTTTTATATTACAAAAATCTAATACCAAACCTTCAAAACCTACTTTATCAAAATAATTTAAATGGTATTTCAATTAGATATGAAAATTATTTTATAAATGATGCCACTACAGTAACCAAATCAATGTTTATTTTAATTAGAACAATCATCAAAATTCAAACATTAATTCATCAAAATTAAATAACATTCTCCATATTACTTTTTTTTTAAACCAATAAACAGTCACATAATTTTTCAATTACCACTTCAATATTATAATTACAATAACTAATTTTAAAAAATAAAAAATAAAAAATAAAAAATTCATTTTTAATGTATCTTATACTTTTGTACCCAAGAGGTTTTATTTAAAATTAAAACGATCAATTTTTTAAAATAAAAAAAAAAATAAAAAAAATAATTAAATTAGTGTATATGTAAAAATGGTTGTATGTCTAACAAATTTTATTTTTATATAATTTTTAAAATATTTTTTTAGAGAATATTATTTTTTTTATTATTTTTTAATTTCGGTTTTTTTTCAAAATTTTTTTTTAAAATTATTATCATAATAATTATCAACAACTTAATAAAATGAATACTATCAATAAAAGAAAAGCAATCAATGAATTAAATCAAAGTCGAGGAAAAATTGTATCTGAAGAACTCTTTTAGGTTGATAGAGATACATATGCAAGACCTGAAAATAAACATTATGGTGTTAGATATCTCGGATTCTAACATATTAATAACGTTGTATAAATTTATTAATTTTTAATTTTTAAAAATTTTTAAAAATTAATTTTTTTTAAAAAAATTTTAATTAATTTTTTAATTTTTAATTTTTAATTTCATAATTTAATTTTTATCACAAACAATATAAATAAAGGTGTTAATCACACAGTTATTATTTGTATAAAGGTTTTTAATTTACATTTCAAAAAGAGTCTTTAATTTATTTACAAACAGTTTAGGTATGAAGGTTTTTAATTTATATGTCTTATCTTTTAATATTATGTATATATATAATAGTATTCGAAGATTATTACATATGGAATATCATTAGAATTGGTTATTTGTTTGTTTTTCAATAAAAAATTTGTAAATAGCTTTTTGGAGCTAACAAATCTCAATTTAGGTAAAATCAACTCAGAAAAAGAAGACATTTATAAAAAGAAAGTTGAATTATAAGTATTTAGAGATGCCGATATCTCCTCGTCATGTATTTTAGGTTTAAACGGTTTAAATGCCATTGGTGCTGATCCAATCCTTTCAAGAAGTAAATTAGTCTGTAGTAAAGCTAATTGTTATGTCCCGTTATATTCGTACATTGATAATAGTACACCGTTAGATAGTAATTTCAACCCAGCTCAGCTCAATTCAACCTCAGTTAATGTTATCAATTATCAGTCTTTAAAGCCCAAACCCGATAATAATTGTTATAGAATCAACTCTGTAAGATATGCCAATAAATCAGAAAGCAGGTTCCAAAAAGTATAAATCCAAGCCTATTTCAAAGATTACCAAAGAAGAGCTTTTTGGATATTGGTCTATTACCTTAATGTTAGATTTGGGTGTTTTTAAAACAATTATGGAAATTATAAATCATAGTATTACAAATTTACAGATGATCAAGTTAAAAGAATTGCAGGTGAAATGAGTGATATTAGTTATGATTTGGTTGAAGGAATTAAAGTTTGCACCCTTGATAAAACAATATATTCATATATCTTAGATTCAGACTCAAAAGAGAAATATATTCAAGATAAAAATAAATCTCCAATTTTGTGTATACTTTGTAAACCTCATGCAAATGGTCTTTTAAGATATATGATTTAACCTTAAAATGCTGGGGATGTATGGTTGCAAAAAAAAAAAAAATTTTAATTTTATTATGAATTAATTTAAAAAAAATAAAAAAAAATAAAATTTTCTTTTTTTTTTTATTTAATAAATTTTTTTAAAATTTTTATTTATTTTATTACACATTCAAATAGATACTTCAAATACAAATAATAACAATAGCAATAACAATAGCAATAGCAATAATAATAGTGAAAATGATAAACCCACAGAAAAATAACCGCTCGCCCAACTATCCAAGAGTTATTCTAAATGACTACATTACACAATTGTATTTAAGAAATAGCGGGAGAAATTCAGTTTCAGAGATTTTATTTCATTTAATTAATAACCAATTATCAACCAAAATATCAAGTACTAGAAAAACATCAAGAAATACAGTAATAATTCCAAAACTCATTAATGTATATACAATTGATGAAAATAGAAAAGAAAGAGGTGCTTGTTTTGTGTAGTAATAGTCCAGTTCAAGGTGTAAACTATAAAGGAAATTCATATATTAGATCTCAATGTGAATGTCATAGTGTGTTCCTCCATGAAGTTTGTAATGTTGCATTTCATAACCCAGATTTCAAAATTGCCCAAACTTTATTATTTATACAATTTATTATTTATTAATTGTATAAATAATAAATAAAATAAAAATAAAAACAATAATAATAATAATAATAATAGTGAATTAACTGTAAAATTTTAAATAAACTTTAAAATAAATATATTTTTATAAATATATTTATTTATTTAAACTCAAAAAAAAACATATTATTTTTTATTTATTTATTTTCACGATTTCGTGTGAAAATTTTTTTTTAAATTTTTTTGCTTTTTTTTTTTAATAAAATTTTTAATAAAATTTTTATTATAATTTTTTAAATTTTTTTTTTTTTTTCACAAAATTTTATTTTTTTAATTTTTTTTACTAAAAATTTTAATAAAAATTTTTTTTTTTTTTTTTTTTTTTTTTTAGATTTTGTTAATAATTATTATAATTATAGAAATACAAACCTAAATTCTTCATTAAAAAATGTTTATTTTTGAAAAATAACAAATTTTTACTATTTTGATGTCCAAGCATGGTAATTCCGAAAGTTAGTAGCTTCTTTTTGGTGTTAGAAACTAACGAATTGGCGTTAGTAACCAGTAATAATAATAATAATAGATGATGGTACAGCTGAAGATCAAGGCGATGGTACAGCTAAAGATGGGGACGCTAAAGGTAATTTTATTAGCGAACAACGAGGAAATAAAAGTGGAATTGGAAATTATTTATGTTTGACTCTAACTCTGATAAAACTAAAATCAAATTTTAAATGTGTAATTGCATGGATTATTTTTTTAAACAAATAAATACTATTCATATCTTACCATTAGAAGAAAAGTTAGCACGTGGTCACTGGTTTGATAAAAACGAATTCAGAATTTCAAACGGTTTTACTGTATTTATAGATGGTAATCTAGCTCCAACAAGTAGCGCACCTACAAAACAATATAGGACCAATATGCATAGTGGCAAAGAAAAATAGAATGTATATCAATAATTGGTATTGTCGATGAATTAGGAAAGTTTCAATATCTTTTTCATTCTTTCCAAGGATCTATACCTGATCAGATATCATTAAATTTTCTTAGTTTAGTGAAGTTGTTGGGTTGCTTACAGATGAAGGTTTTTTGGTTGCTGATGCAGCATTTCCCAAAATTAGGCAATACTGTGTTATATTTCCAAAATCCAAGTGTGAATTAAACTAAAGTATTTCAAGATATCGTTCCTTAATAGAAAGAGCTTGGTGTCGATTAGAAAAATGGAAAATACTTGAAAAGTATAGACTAATGTGGACCGAGGACCAATCGGTTGTAGAAGTCCGCGAAAAACATAACCAAATTATGTTTATAATTGCATCTATTTATAATATTTTCAATAAACCTCTTGGTGAACCATCATCATTACCTTCGGTCTATAGTGGGATTTATTGTAGGAAACCAAATCTCAACTACCATAGAGAAATATTCAATCATTCCGATCAACTCATCGCTTTATACCTCGAAAATAAAATTTCCCAATAAAATAGTTTTTTTTTTACCAAAATTTTTAATAAAAAAAACACCAAAAAATAAAAAATATTGAAATAAAACAGTTTTTTTTATTTTTTTAGTGTTTTATTTAATTTTTTTTTTAATAAAATTTTTACTGTTTTTTTTAAAAAAAAAATTTCACACGAAATTATCTGAAAATTTTGCTTTTTTTTTGAAATTTTTTTTTTGAATTTTTGAATTTTTTTTAGAGACTTTAAGGGTTAAATCATATATTGGTTTTAAAATTAAAATCGTGAAGTTAAATCCAAGAAAAGTTTTTATAATAGTTAATAAAAAAACATTATTATGTAAAAAAATGATAAATTATGTAAAAAAATGCAGATCATAATGAAGAATTATGTAAAAAATGATAAATTATGTAAAAAATGCAGATCATAATAATGATGAATTATGTAAAAAAATGATAAATTATGTAAAAAAATGCAAAAAAAAATGCTCATTTTTATGATGGAATATGCAAAAAAATGTTATAAAATGTAAAATAATAAATTTCATATTTTTGCATTAAAATGTAAAAAACAGAAATAAAATTAAAAATCATTAAAATTTTATAAAAAAAATATTTTATTTATTTTATTTATTTTATTTAAAAATTAATTTAAATAATAAAATTGATTATTTGAAGCAGTCACTATAAAGATATAAAAAAAAAGAATTAATAGGATGATAATTTTTTAAATTGTGTTTAATACATACACAAAAGATGTTTTAATGTTCCATCCATTCAAATAGAAAACCTGGTCGAAATGGTACTATATTAAAATTGAAAAAAAAAAAAAATTAAAATGATGATAATTCTAATTAAAAATATTATATTTAATACATACAAAAAATATTTAATTAATTTGTGATGTTTGGGCTTTGAGTTAATAGAATACCTTGTCAGAAAGGAACATGTAAATTCTTAAAAACCTTGTCTGAACGGAACATGTAGATTCTTAAAAACCCAGTCAGAATAGCCAAAAAGGAACATGTATAAAATTAATATGGGAAAATGAAATTTTTCTAAGTCTTTTACCATATAAAATTAATATGAGAGATGAAAATATTTCTAAGTGAGAACCAAGTAAGAACGGAACATGTAAAGAGATTTTGTTGAAGCTTTAGATTTCTAGATTTTCTATTATAAATTGAATTAATATTTTTAATTACAACTCTGAAATTAATTTTAAAATTTTATTTACCATTTAACTAATATTTGAATGTAAGTTTTTATTTAAAATATTACATTAATTTAATCTTATAAAATTTATAAAGATTTATTATTCTAATACCTACTTAAGTAAGAAGTAATTTCTTTCTTTTGTAAGGAAAAAAAAAAAAATTTATATTTTATTATAAAAAAAATGCCACTTTCATGGTCCTTGTCCGGCATCTGTACATGATATAACTCTCTATCGTGAATCACTAAAAAATAACCCTTCTTTAATATCACAACCAAATGAATATATCTTTGCAGATAAAGGTTGCTTTGGGGAAGAAAGATTAATTTGTCAATAAAGAAAAGAAAATTCCAAATCAATCTCGGTTCCAATGAAGAGCTATATAATAGTTGGGTATCCTCCTGGAGAATATGTGTTGAAAATGCATTCCAAAAGTACAAGAGATACAAAAGTATGAGTTCTCCATTTAGATCAGATATGGCAAAACATTATAAAATTGTAAGATTGATAACTTTTATTATCAACAAAAACATCACAAGTGATTTGTTAGATGATGTACAACTCCCATCTTCTTTTCCATACGCTGAAAGTTATCTTGCCTCTTCTGGATGTGCATTAGCCACCCCTGTTTCTTCAGGATGCCCTCAAGTTGCTCCAGCTACCCCCCCTTAGCATCAGGTGCCCCAGTTGTTGCTCAACATACAACACCACCACTCTCTCAAAATATTTCAACGGACAATGATGTTACACCATCCTCAACAGTTGTTGCGTCACCATCATTATCATGGTCTTCATCCTCGACAATTGGGTCACCACCATCCTTAACAGTTGCTGCATCACCATCATTATCATGGTCTTCAGCCTCAACAATTGCATCACCACCATAACTGGCCCAACTACCACTATCACCAATCCTACCACAGTCACTATATAGACTCCACAACAATTTGCTCTCACCACCACTCACACCAACAACCACCACCACCATATGATAAATAAAAATTATTATTAATTTAATAAAAAAAATAAAAAATAAAATAAACTTAATAATTTATATTTAATTCATTTTTAAACCTTTATTTATTATTATATTTTTTTATTTTTAACAAAAATTTAAAAAAAAATTTAAAAAAAATAAAATTATTTTCAAAATATTAATTTTTTTAAAATTTTTTTTTTTTTAATTTTTTTTAATTTTTATAATTTTTTTTTAAGTCAAAAATTTGGTAAAATAAAAATAAAAAAAAGAAAAAAAAATTGAAAAGAGTAGGTGTAACAACCAAATAACAATTATAATTAAATACTAATTTAAATTTTATAATTATTATTAGAATCAATAGTAATTACAATTGATCATACAATCAATGATAATAATACAGTATGTCACGATATCAAAGTCAACTATAAACTTTTTTCACTTTGGTTGTTTTTATTAAAATATACATTAAATGAAGTGATTAATATCATTAGAGACAGAGAAAAACCAATTATTACGGTTAAAAAGTTATTAAAAGAAATTATAAAGAGGGAAATAATTAGTGATCAAATTGAAATATTCGAACCAGAGAGAGTATTACTCAGTCCTGATAGTGAAGTAAAGTTAGTAGAAATATTCAATAATAAAATAGTTCAGTATAAATATATAAAAAAATCAATTATAGATATTGGTAATAACGAATATTGTGATGAAGATTCTTTTGTTTTAGATTCAGAAGAGGCCGAAAATGAAGTAGATGAATATGAATATGAATATGAAGACGAAGACGAAGACGAAGACGAAGATGAACATGAAGATGAAGATGAGGACGAAGATGAACATGAGGAAGAAATTGAAAATCAAGAACCTCCTTCAGAATGGCTTAAAGATAGTGAATATTGTCCTCCTGGTGTTACATTTTCCCAAGAGCAATTAAATAATATAGAATTTATGAAAAAAAATATTTTACCACGCGAATATGAAAAACAAGGTCCAAAAGAATCTCTTCCATCAAATATTCCTCCAGTTAGAGATAACGTTATTCAGCATGTTTTTGAACTATATTTTACCGACTTTCTCAACCGTTTGGTTATTTCAACGAATAATTACAAAAGGTATAAAAAAATTTCAGCAAAAGAAAAAGCCAACTACACACCACAATCATCACAATCAAATTCACAACCACCATGGTATTCCCTTTATGACGATTTTACTTTGGAGGAAATTAGAATCTATTTATCAATTTTCCTATTTGCTGGTTTAAATAGAATTACAAATATTCATGATTATTGGGAAAAACCAAAAGGTTCATGTCTTTCACTTTCAAATTATAATCCAACTATTGTAAAATTAATGTCATTTAAAAGGTTTAAAGCTATCCATAAATGTTTTCGTTGGGAAGGTTTTGGTACTAAACATCAAACTGCCAATCATGAACTAATTTATGAATATGCCAATGAATTAATAAAGAAGCATTATTCACCAAGTTTTGAATTTTCTTTTGATGATGATCTTTTTGGATGGAGTGGTATTGGTGGTTCAAAAAAGATGGTTCCAGGTAAAGCTGATAAAGTTGGTAATGTTTTATGGAAATTGGTTGATAAATTCAAGTATACTTATCATTTTGAAATTGAACATCTTGTATCTAAAATCTTGAAAGCTCAAGCTCAAACTCAAGATGGAAATGATATGGTAGATCAACCAAAGAAATCAAAGAAACCAAATTTGGGTTACGAAATTTTAAATAGAGCGTTAAATAAAGTAAAAGAAGTTGAAGAGATTGCAACTAGAGGGTCCAACTGTTTTGTTATTGACGCTGGTTATTTGGGTGGTGTAAAAAATGTTAACCTTTTAAGTTTATCTGGTTTTTATTTTATAGTTTTAATTGCCTCAAATAGAATTGGTTCACTATTCAATTTTATAGAACCCAGAGCTATAAAATCCAAATTAAAATTTGATAATGTTGGTGATTGTCTTTATGCTCAAAATGGTCAATATACAGCCATAGCATGGCAATGTAAAAAAAATAAAATGTTTTACTCTTTAACGAATATACCAAAACCAATTTTTAAAGAGAAATAAGAGGACCTTCAAAAATCTACAAGAGTTAAAGATAAAAACACAGATAGATACACAACCAAACCAATCAATACGCCGAGAGTAATTCATTTATACAACCATAACCACAACTTTGTTGACTCAACCAAAATGGTTATAAACCCACAAAGAAATATCCACCGCTCGCCCAACTATCCAAGAGTTATATTAAATGATGTTTTGTACACTATGTAACTGCCATGCAATTGTGTAATAAACATGCATTTAAGAAATAGCGAGAAGGAATTCTGTTTCAAAGAGTTTATATTTCATTTAGCTAATAACCAATTAGCATCCAAAACATCAAGTGTTAGAAAAACATCAAGAAATACAATCTTTTTTCCAAAGCTCGTTAATGTTACAATTGATGGAAATAAAAAACAAAGAGGTTCTTGTTTTGTGTGTAATAGTGATCCAATTGAAGGGGTAGGCTATAAACAAAATTCATATATAAGAGCTCAATGTGAATGTCATAGTGTGTTCCTCCATGATATTTGTAATATTGCTTTCCATAATCCAGGGTACAAGGCTGCAACAAAAATTGATAAATTGTAAAATTAATAAATAAAATAAAAAAATGTATAAATAATAAATAAAAAAATAAAAACAATAATAATAATAATAGTAATAATAATAGTAATAATAATGAATTAACTGTAAATTTTTAAATAAAATTTAAAATAAATATATTTTAATAAAAAAAAAAATTTTGGTTAATTCAAAATAATCAAAAAAAAAAAAAAAAATTTATTATTTAAATATTTAAAAAATAAAAAATAAAAAAAAAATTTAAATTTTTCTTTTTTATTAAATTATTTTACACACCAATTTTTATTATTATTTCTCTTATTATTTCTCTTATTATTTGTAAATTCTTTTTATTTTCTTTTTTGGTTTATCAGGATGGATGATGTAAATTTTGATAACGATTTCAAAAAAAAATATATAAACTGATCTATCCATTTTGTATGTAAAAATAAATAAATAAATAAATAAATAAATAAATAAATAAATAAATTCAGTTATGGTTGTCCCAATTTGGAATAAATTTTTTTTTTTTTATGTATCTAATATCATTTTTCTCCAATGATTTATTAAATCGTAATCCGGGACATCAATTTGTGGTCGAGGAAGAGTTATCTTTTCTTATTAACACTGTCTTGAAGTCCATTGAATCAGGTCAACTGGAGACGTGGATTTATTGCACAGTGGAAGAGCACAAACCATTGGTTTGGGTCTCGCATCCGTTAATTGGTCTTTGAAAACCGGATTATGGTATTTGGTCCCTTGAAGTGCATCCAGAAGTTTATCAAGAAGCTTTCACCAGTAAGTGCTTATTTTATTTTTAAAAAATATTTAACTTTATAAAATACTAATTTTTTAAAAAGTTATTGATTATTTTGGTGAAAAAATTTTTTATTTACCACCCCAAGATCTTCATCTCAAAAACAATATTTTAAAGAAAATAATTTACCTAATTTTTCAAATAATTCACCCAATTCAACAACCAAGCTTTCAATCAATAATTCAACCATCATCAATAATAGTTTAATTCTGCATTTTATAAACTCAGTAAAAATAATTTTTCATATCAAACATATATTTCTATTGATAAAATAAAAAAGGAAAACAAAATTCAATTTTGTAATAAAAAAAAAATAACTGAATCATTCGATATAGGTTTAAAATCATTGTACCAATCATCCGATGAAAAAACCAAAACCTCATTAAATAATATTGAAATCGATTCCATCCAAAACGAAACCCTTAGTGACTATTCTGATAGTGAAGAATATTCAAGTAGTGAAAGTTTTTAAAACAAATCATTTTATTTATAATTTGCACAAATATAAAAAACAACATAATAAAAATAAAAAATTATATGAATTATATAAATAAAAAATATATATTTTAAAATATTTTTTTAAAAATTTTGTATTGGATTATATTTTATCATAATTTAACATTTTTATGTAAAAAATGTAAGATAATTATAATTACTTTTGGCTTTATATTTTTATGTAAAAAAATGTAAAATAATGAAAATTTTTTTTTTGGTTTCATATTTTATCATTTTTTGTCATATTTTTACATAATCTTACATAAAATTACATAAAAATGTAATTACATAAAAATACATAAAAATGAAAAAAGTGTGGTTCGAGGTGATATAGTTTAATTTAAATTTCTACATAAATTTATAAAAGCACTGGGTGAAATTAAAAAATGTTAAATGTTAATTGTTACAATTTTATAAAATAACATTTAATAGATAATTATTTAACATGTTACAAAAAATAAATATAAAACAGAGGATTATTGTTTCTTTTATAAAGACTATAATAAAGATAATTGATTTGAATTTTTGAATTTGTTATACATAATGATGAGGTGGCTGATCATAATCTTTTGGTAGTGAAAGTTCTTTTAAAGTTCTTAGGATTCTCCTATTTTAATAGCAATTTTAAACTCCATACTCACAAATTTCAAGCAGATAAGATTAAGTGTTAATGATGATAAAAAATTAAAAACGGATGGAGTACCAGAGCGTGAATCAATGGCGAAAAAAGAATTGTTTTTAAAAATACTTCAAGTTCATTTGTATTGGTTACTTTTATATTTAAACTTCTATATAGTTTTGAATACTTTTGAGACTCAATCATAGTATTATAATAATCAAATAAAAAAATAGAAAAAAAATATATCTGTTTCTAGCTTCAAAAACACACATAGTAAAAAATTTATGCAAATTGTTAACAATCACTAACAAACTTGTGTGTTTGGTGGGGGGAAAAAAAATTATTAAATTGTGTGAAGTGGGGGATAGGTAATAAAAAATATTAATTTTTAATATAGAATAGGGTATTAAAAACATTATCAACTCCATTATTCCTTTTTTTAAAATATAAATTTAATGATTTGCTTGTAATGACTCTATCAGTATTAAGCCATATAAAAATAATTATTATAATTATAATTTTTTATTGTTTAAATTAACAATCAAGGTGAAGCTATAAATTGCCATTGCCATATATATTTACAATTTAATTTTTTTTTCTCAAATTATGAAAAAAATCACATGAATCTGGATCTATTTTAATATATGTTTTTTTTATTTGGATATATATTTTTTTAAAAATAGAAAAATGCAAAAATTATTAATTTTGAATTATTGATGGGGAAAGGTTAATTATTCGAATCCAAATTAGTATATACAATTTATTTTAATGAAAAAAAAAAAAAAAAGTTTATTTCTAAAGAGTGAGAATGTTTGTGTGGTTATTTTAAAAAAATTAATAAAAATTTTTTTTTTTATTTTTTAAAATGTGAATTTTTGTAAATTTTGGGGGTACTTGTGCGAAATTTTAACACAAAATTTCAAACACAAATTTTCACACTGTAATGTTTAATTTCTTGCCAATAAGATGTTCAATTACTACATAATATATAATATTATACAAAAATATAAAACAAAAAATAACTACTATTGTTTTTTATTATTATAAAATTAATTATTAAATTGCAAGAATGGAAATTGATTGTTTTTATAAATTAAATTAATTACCTTTTTTTATTTATGTTTTTATTTTTATCTCTTAAATAATTTTGTAGTTATTTTTTTAGGTAACAATTAATCATTACTAATTTTCAATTGATTTATTAATATCATATTATATTTTTTAGAAATATATTAAAAAAAAAAAAGGGTTTTGATTATGATTTTGAAGATGAAAATTACTTATCATTTTTAGAAAAAGAAAAAGAAATTGAAAATTATGAACTCCCAATCCCTATACCAAAATACAATGATGATACAGGTTGTTAGACACTCCCATATTAATTATATTTTAATTATATATTAATTAATATATAAATATAAATATATTTTTATCATAAATTATTAAACAAATTAACTATATAATAACTAATTAAATAATATATATATATTAATTGGTTTTTTAGTTTATAAAGTTTTTCCAATAAAAAAGTAATATGATAGCTTATTGCAACGTGTTTCAATTATCAGAAACAAAGACACAACCGGTTTTCTAAATAGACTATATAAAGATGTTGAAATCAGATTTCCCAGACGAATCATATAATAATGAGCATTTTAATAATAGTCTTTAAAATAAAAATTAAAATATTAAATCTTTTATATTGTAAAATTATTTTTTTAATTAATTATTTTATCATTTATTTATTTACAATTGTTAAAAAATATTTTTTAGAATTTATTAAGAACTTAATAATCTGGTTATTTATTTATTTTATATATAACAAATATAATTGTGATAATAATTTATAATATTTTTTTTAACAATTTTATTATTTTTTTATTTATTTTAAATAATCTTTTATTTTAAAAGAAATAAATTATTTTTAAGACAGTATCTTCCAATCATAGATAACTTTAGAACCTTGGTTTTTCCTATTAAAAATCCCATTAATTTTTTATTGAAAAAATCATTCAAATTGTATTTTTTTAAAATTGGATATTTCTTCTTCATTATGACCCACAATAATATGATAATGTTACGATTAACTTTTATACAATTGTCTATAAAAATTGATAAAACATAAGAGGTATTGGAATCATTTCTAAATAATATTTCAAATAAATTAATATTATTGCTATTGATCATTGATGGATCTAATAATACTCCATACTTTAATTTTGAGTATATTTCATCGTTATGTTTTTTGATTAAATATACTATTATATCTTCTCTATCATTACCATAACTTGCTACTAAAATATTCAAAATATTTTCTTGTTTGATTTTAATGTTTGCTATTTTATCTATTGAATAAATTGATGTAACTGTTTTAATGGTATTATATTCAATGATTAGAGGAGAACTATTGAATATTTCAATTGCGAGATCGTATTCATTTATTGAAAGTAAGAATAAAACATCATCATTGATGCTCCAACTCAAAGAATATAACACTTTTGGCACTTGACTGAAGAAAGGAATAACTGAAAACATGAATCTTATGATAACTAATAATTGTTTATAATTTAAATGATAAATTATTTCTAAAGAAAGTTCGATATTGATATTGTCATTGTCTTTTTGGGCAAAGCTTAAAATTTCTGGTATTAAGTTGTTTTCATATTCCTTTGGAATTATTTGATTAAAAAGATTGTCATTTAAAAAACCATCATAATCATTAGTAGAGTTGAATAGTTTGTGTACAAACGATTGTTTTCTAACCAAATAGAAGCATAATTTTTTATCTTTTAAATTTAAAAAATAAAAATAATGATAATAACCAATGATGATTGGAACAGAGTGATAACGGAGACGGGCCAAATTTTCTATAATAATATCTTGAGTTGAATCATTACATGAGACTAATAAGTTGAACAAATGTTGTAAAATTGGGAAAAATATTATTAATTTTTTGGATGGAACCTTAGCTAGTATTTCTTTAGTTAAATCATTGATTTTGGATGATTCTATATTGGTATCTAGTTGAATTTGGCCACTATCAAAGGAAATTTTGTATCCAATTATATGTAAATACCTTTTTACAAAGATATTTAGTGTATCTGAAACAAAAAGATTTTCAAATTTTTTAATTTGAGCAAACAAGTGAATGGCTTTGCATAAATGCTTGTCAAAAAGTAATCTGAAAAATAACTCGATTAATTCTTGTTGGAAATAAACAAAATTGAACTTTAACTTATTAATTGATATAATTGTATATTCATAATAGATAAATTGTATTAACCCGACTAAAATAACAGAATTAGTTTCCACATTGTTTCCCAAATGATTTAAAATTTCTTCATAATCGGAAATTGGTTTTAATGTTTTATTATCAAGTTGGTCAAAAGTTAAAATCATTGAATTTTTAATAATTTTTTCCATTAATCCCTTGTTTTCTTGTAAAAATTCTAAATAAAAATTATTACCAAAAGATTTAATAAAAAACTGATCATTATCAGATAGGGAATGATAATTGTAGTTTTCTGTATTTGAATTATTGGAAATATTTTTTAATCTATCCATTTCTATACTGTTATTTAATTGATTTACTACATTAGAAAATGATTGGGAATGGTATTTGCTATTGAAGGGATTGATTGGATTTTTGTTTTTTGCTTTTGAACTAATTAATAATTCTATTTCCTTTATATTTGCCAAATTTGTTTTTATAAATAATTCTTTGATGTAGCAATAGATATAAATTAAGAGCTTTGGGATATTTGAAATTCTTTGGTCAAAGTAAATTGATGTTTTTAAATTTTTGAACTTTGGATTAATGAGTAAATAGCCGAAATCAAAATAATTAAGATTTTGTAAAATATAGTCAATTTCACTCTCAGTTGAAAGTAATATTTTCTTTGTTGAAAAGTTGATTGAATACTTTGGGTGTACTGGTATTCCATCATCAACAAGGGTTTGCAAAACACTGTTGGATTCTATAATTTGAGCATCTTTGTTTATTTTTTTTTTAAATACACAGGGTTTAATAACAATTTCCAAAATTTCTGTTATCATTTGAAATGATTCTACTGTGATTTTATTTCTTAAAGATCTAATATCTGAAAAAAATCTATTGATTATTGGAGTAGTAAGAAAATTGATAAAAAACTTTAATACTTGGCCCCAGTTTGTAAATATAACTCTATTTTGGTCGAAATACTTTTTTATGAAATCCATAAGAACATTTTTGTTAAAATTATTTTCAGTTAATATATGATTTGAAAATCTTTGATTAATTTTCTTAATGACAAAATTGGGAATTGTAGGTTGTTTATGATGATTATTATATAAATATACTAAGCCACTTGTTGAAAAGGTTGAAAAAGTATATTGATATACTATACTATGTTTTGTACCGGGTATAATTTCATCATATTGAGAAAAGTAACTAAAAAGTAATGATTCATTTTGAGATTCAATACATATAATTCTTTTTATATTTTTTGGACATAAAGTGGCACTATGACTTGAAGCAGTTTCTATTGATGACTCGAGCGGTTTATTATTAATTAATACTTGTATAACTATTAAAAAAATACGATAATATTCTGCGGTATATAGTATTTTAAATCTTGATTCCAAATATTTGTAGAATTGTTGTATATATGAGTCAATTGGTTCAACTAAATTACTTTTTAAAAGCTCAATCTGATGAGAAAAAGATTCAATTTCTAAAAAATTGAAAAAACCCATTTTTTCAAAGTGGCATATCATTCTTTCTGATTCAGATAAATTCCTAATTATAGAGTTAAAATTTTCAATAAAATGTATTCTTTCTTCTCCAGTTATATTTTTATTTCTATATAACAAAAATAATGCATTTTTAAGTATATATTTATAATATTGTGATTGATTATTTGAACCAGTAGTGAAAAAACCATACAACGATTTAATAACTTGGGAAGTACCGTGTTCATAAGCATATTCTAAAGCAGAGAGAGTAACAGAATGGTACTTGGTATCTATTAAAAAATTAAATAAATTTATATTATTATATTTTAATGATTTTTTAATTAGATCCATGGTATTGAAATTATCTAATATTTCATTTCTTTTATTTATAAAAAAAGTTTTCAATACAATTTCATTATTACATTCTTGAATGAGTTGTTTTATTGAGTTTTTATTTATTAAAATTTGAAAATTGGATATTAATTTATCATATATTAAATTGTGAAGTGATCTTTCTAACATGAAATCTAGTGATGTGATATATTTGAATTTTATTTTATTTCCAATGTAATATTGGGATATAGAATTATATTCAATTTTTTCTTGATCCATAATATAAAATATTTTTTCAAATAAATATTTATTATGGAACACACCCCAAAACACAACTTCACAATCCATTTTTTTAAAAATGGTTTTAATAATTAATTATTATTTTAAATTATTGTTATGATTATTGTTATTATTATAGTAGTGAGATTTTATATTATGATTATTATTTACTGAAAACTATTTTCATTATGTTTTTTTTTTTTAATTAATAAAATAATAAATAGAATTAGTATGTTTTTAAATAATATTAAAAAATACTAAAATAAAAAATTACTGTTATAAAATTTGTTGTTTTTGACAGGTTAAAAAATAATTTTTTCTTTTTGTTTTACTCCAAAATTATTGAGTACCAAACTTCTTAACACAACTAGTTTACAAAAATGATTTAAAAATATATTAAAAAAAAATTATATTTATTTTTAAAAATGAATTGAAAAAAAAAAAACAACTTAAAATTAAAATTAAAATTTAAGTTTGTGTAACCTTTTAAAAAAAAAAATTAAAAAAAAAAAAAAATTATTATACCAAAAATGGTAAATCATCTATTTTAATTATTTAAGTTGTTTATTATAATTTTTAAAATGAAAATTTTAATATGAGAAAAACTACAACTGCATATTAAAAATTATTATTATAAATATATATTATTGTTGTTCAATCTTATTAGATGGTTATTAAACCGTTTTTAATTTTACATGATATAAAATTACTCTGCTTTTGAGTTATTTTTACATTGAGTGTGAGAGCACATGTGGGGTCAAAAGAGTGTTTGTATAAATTTGTGTGGGTTTTTGTGTGGGTTTTATTTTACTGTACTCAAAAATAAATTCAAAAAATATATTTATTAGAAAGTTGGAATTTATATAATTAAATAATGTTATTTTTAATTTTTTTCTATATCTCAAAACATGTGATTTCATAAATAATGTTTTTAAAAATTATTAAATCTATTTATAGGCCATATTAAACCTCTCAAAATTTATATTTATAACACCCAATCAAATTATTTTATAAAAGTTTTTTTTTCTAATTCGCACCCTTTCCCACACTGGTACCCCCCATAAAAATTTTAATCTTTGAATACCCCATTCCAATTTTTTTTGTTTCCATCATAATTATAATAATAATATATCGATCTATATTTTAAAATATTATTTTTTTTAATATATATTATTTTTTTTAGTAATATTAATAATATTAATAATAGAATTCTATTATTAACCTTTCTTAATAATTATACTCATATTAAATATTAATTGAATACCGATTATAATCTAGATATGAGAATATCAATAGATCTTGATCATAAATTAAGAGTTATTGTAAATGAATGGGTTTAGTTTATTTAAAAATTGTATTTTTTTATATTTAATCTGTTTATTAAGGAATCTGGTATTGTGTGATTGTAGGGTCCATATAGTTTTATTTGAGTAACAGATTGAGGAATTGTATTTGGTTTTAGAGGTTGATTATAATAATAGCCAAAAGATAGTTTTGTTAGAGATTTTGGTAATAAGCCTATTTGAAGAGGATGGTTATAGTGAGGAGGTAAAGTTAGATCCACCACTGAATCGGGAATAATACCGGTTGGAAGAAGTAATCTATGTAATGATGGGAATCTTAATATTTTAACTGATGGAGGAATTGATTTAGTTTCAAATGTATTTGGACCATCATCGCCGAAATCTAGATCTGTAATTGATGATGGTAAAAAATTTTCAAATAAAAATTTGTTAAATCTTGATAAAGATAAACGCAGTAAAGAATTAGGGAGTAGGTGTTCACCAAATTCACAGTTATAACGGTATAGATCCAAAGTTTGTACTTTGGGTGGTATTACTTGTGGTTCTAATGGATAGTTGTAGTTGTTTAAACATAGTACGATTATGGATGATGGAAGTACATTTGGTTTTAAACGTTGATTAAAAAGAATAAGCTTTAAAGTTTCTATTGTGTTGGGTAATTCATTACTAGATATCACTTGATTAAAATAATCCATTTCTAGAGTTTTTATGGATGTAAGCGATGATAGGGAGTTTAACAGTCGATGGTTATATTTATTCATATTGAGTTCAGTGATTGATTCAGGAAGTATACCTTGTTCCAATAATGGGCGATTAAAAGTTGATAGATGTAGTTTTATTAATTGTGGAAGAACGTTTGGGTAAAGTGGTTGATTATATGAAAAAAGGTGAAGTTTTCGACATGTTTTAGGTAAATCACCTATTTTTAAAACTTGATTAAAGGAATTTAGGTATAATTCTGTTACCGAATTAAATAGACCAGGCTCAATACACTTATTGAATGTATATATATTTAAATGGGCCAATGAGCTTGGAAACGTTCCGATACTAAATTCCTGAGGAGTGTAGTGTGGACCAAATAACAACTTGGTAACTGAATTTGGAAGATCACCTGCTTTAATTGGTTGATTGAATTTATGTGGGAATTCAATTCCTGTCGCACCATAAGGAATAGCTTGGCCATGTGGTTCTAAAGGCTGGTCAATTTGGATAGTAATTGTTGATGCATATCTTCTATGTGGATGGTATCTAAGTTGATCCATTGACATGTTAATAACTATTTTTTTATTTTCTTTATATAATCTAAGATGTCTTTGTATTTGGCAAAATAGATACACATTTCTCCAAATTGAAAAAAATAATTTATCATTTGTATTATTATTATTCATATTACTATTATTATTATTCATATTACTATTATTATTATTATTCATATTATTATTATTATTATTCATGATATTATTATTATTATTCATAATATTATTATTATTATTATTATTCATAATATTATTATTATTCATAATATTATTATTATTGCACTTATCCATTTGTTATAAAGATATTAAATATTTTTAAAAATAAAAAAATATTGTGAATAAAAAAAAAAATCAATTTTTTATTAATTTTTTTTTCAAATAAAATTTTTCCACAATTTAAATATCTTTTTTTTTTTTTTGATTTTTTAAAAATAAAACAAAGCCAATATCACTGACCCACCTCTCTGGGTAATTTTGTGGAATGGGTGATGCATAAATTATGTCTATATATTTGATAAAACTTTAGGAATTCAAATATTACACCAACTTGCAGAGAATGATTTTAATTAATAATACAATTTATTCATTTTTAACAAATAATAAAAAACTTTAAAAATTTCAAACCAAAAAATACTTTATAAATAAACAAATAAATAAAAAAACAAACAAAAAAATAAATAAATATAACAAATTAACAAATGGATCAATAAAAATAAAAATAACAATAAACAAATTTTTATTATAAATATATACTTTGTATAGTTTTTTATTTAAATTTTTTAAAAAGGAATTTTCTTTTTTTTTTTTGTTGAAATTTATTACACAAATTCCTAATTTGTTTAATTTGCAGGACTAATGTAAAAATTTATTAGTAATAAATAATATTAAAAAATAAAAATAAATATTTTTTTAAATTTATACATACTCTTCTTTTTTTTATATCTTGATTGAAACCATTATCAATAGATGGAGATGGAGATGGAGATGGAGATGTAGATAGAGAATTTGTAGGTTTTGGTGGCTTTGGCATTCCTACTTCATCAGGGGCATCTAAGAGGTCTATTATTGAAATATTTTCAATAGGTAGTGGTATTTTATAGTAACTTTTTTTATTTATATCACAATAGCAAATATCAAAATCAGTTACAT
>NW_003519684.1:9481-14650 GCF_000190715.1 Dictyostelium purpureum | reverse complement strand
TTTCATAATATGGCTTATCTGGACTGAATTTTGGAAGATTATCGTTTTCATTACTCTTTTCTTTTTTTCTTTTCAATGATCTTGTTTTTGGAAAAAAAAAACTATCACTTTCAATTTCTAAATCATCATTGAGTTCAGACTTTTCTAACCAGTATTTATTTGATTTTTTATATTCTTTTATTTTTAATAATTGTTTATTTTTCATTTTAAAAATTATTTTATTTATTATTACTTTTATTATTTAAAATTAATAAAAAAGAGAAATAATTATATTAATAAAAAAAGTTTATTTAGTGAATATGATATAATAGTTTTTTAAATTATTACAATAAAAAAATAAAAATAAAAATCAATGTATAGGTGTATTAACTTTATTTATGAGAGAAATTACACATTGAATTAATATAAAAATTAGTGGTAGTGGGTGTGAATCAAGTTTTTTATTTTTATTGTTTTGTGTTTTAATATAAAAAATAATATGAACTTAAACACATTTGTGGGTAGAGGGGGTAAATATATTGGGTTTTTACATAAAAAATAATACATTACATATACTATTATATATTAAATAATTATTTATGATTGAATAAATTTTATACAAATTTTAATATGATAAAAAAAAAGTTTGAAACAATATAAAAAATTGGTAATTAAATCAAAATACCCCATTATGCAACAAATAAAAAAAAAATTACAACATGTCCATATTAAATTAATATGTAAAATAAAATTAAATAATGAATTAATTTTTTTTTTATTATTATTATTATTAGTAATTATAATATTGAAGTGGTAATCTAAAAATTATGTGATTGTTTATTCATTTGAGAAAAAAAAAGTGGTATGGGAAATGTTGTTTTCTTTTTCATCTCAATAGAAAAAAAAAAAAAAACCCAATTCCCCAAGAATTAATTATGTGAAAAATAAAAAATTTAAAAAAAAAACCCAGTTCCCCAAGAATTAATTATGTGAAAAATTTAAAATTAAAAAAAATTTTTTAAAAAAACAAGTAAAGCTTTTTTAATATGGGTATAGTGAGTGTGTTTTGATAAAATTATGTTTCTTTTAACACACACCTATCCGCTTTTTTTTATTTTTTTTAAGTGTGATTGTTAATTTTTAATGAAACAAATTACAACCTTATATCTTCATTATTATAAAATTTTTTTATTTTTTTTCCTTTAAATATTTAACAATAATGTTCTATTTTTAAAAGGTTCTATTTTTAACATTTAAAACTCAACCAAATTTGAAGAGGCAATAAATAATATAATAAAAACAAATAAATAAAAAGAAATAATTATAAACAAACAAATAAATAAAAACAAAATTGAATATATTTTAAAACTAATATTATTATTTTTATTTTATTATTATTACTATAACCTAAAGGTGGATATTGCTTTATTTTGGAGCTTATAAGTTTTCTAATAAGGTTTTGAATCTAATTTTTTGCCCATGTTTTTATTATTATTATTATTATTGTTATATATTATATTTTCAATTTTAATTTCCATATGTTTTCATCTTGTTTACAATTTCTAAGATTATCTTGATAATTTGCAAAATTCATTAAATTGCCATATGAATTTTTATTATTGCCCAATTTGAGTCTATTATAATTAATACTATTACTGTTATTTGTATTTCTTAAAACTCATTGAATGTATTGATTTTATTACTATTATTACTGTTATTTGTATTTAATAAATTGCCTTCTTAAAACTCATCGAATGTATTGATTTTATTACTATTATTGTAGTTACTATTGTATTCTGTTCTTTGAGTGGTACCAAAAAAATTTGTTCTGTTTCTTGTTTTATCATTACTACTACTATTATCATCTATTTCTGTTCTTACAACACAAGTTTGAAATTATTTTTATTAGTACCACCAAAATTATTATTGCGTGTAATTTTATTTTTATTGTTATTATTTTGTTGTCGCAACTACTTTTTAATTTTAACATTTTTCAGGTGTCTATATTAGATTTGAGTGGTACCCCTCTATAGTATGATTATATTCATATTCTTGAATTATTATTTCCAATATCTCTTCAAACCATTTTAATATTTTATTTTCGTACTTATTTGCTTGAAGCAGTGATTAAATAACCTCTTTTTAATTATTTCTATAAACTATTTTTATATCATTAGTTAATACTGAATATCTATTGTAATCAATTCACTATGTTTTGTTATATAAGAAATAGTATTTATATTTACCTTTAATGATTCAAAGTTTGAATTATTAAAAACTTTACATTTATCGAGGTAACTAAGGAATTCTCATTTTTTTTTTTTTTGGATACATCTAATGTTAATTTAAATTCTTTGCTGAGGTTGCAAGGATATTGTAATTATTATTATCTGTCTTTATTTATCATTATTAAAGATATTATTATGTAAAAAATATTATTGTGTGTATTATTTTTTTTTTTTTTTTTGAAGAAATTAAAAATTTTTTTATTTATTTTTTTTTTATTTTATTTGAATTTTTTATAATTATGTGAAACGATGAAGATATTTTTTAGAAAAAAAAAATTAAAATTTTTTTTTTATTGCAAAAATTTGTTGGGTTAATCATTAATAATATCAATCTTTATTCTTTCACCTATAAAATATAATATTGTAAAGTTATTTAATTTTATTATTTATTATAATAATTTTTAAAATTAAAACAAAATAAAAATCAAATAAATACTGTTTAGAGAGTCGATTTTATAAATAATTATGATAAATATATCAAAATCAGTATCATGAAAAAAAAAAAGTAAAAGAAAAATTAAAATGATAATCCTCCAAAATACCATCCAGATAAGCCATATTATGAAATTTACGTTGACAATGTAGTCACTAAAACCATTTATGCGCTGATTATGACATTTGCCGCTGTGATATCAACAAAAAAACAACTAAAATTTTCAATCTGAGATATAAATATATTTGATGAGCCAGATGAGGAAGGAAATCATAAAAAATATAAAAGTACTGTCGTTCAGAATTTGATTATAAAAATACATCAACGAATACACCCATTTTGGCCTTTATATCAAATTAATATATAGGCGAAGCTTTATTTTGGAAGATAATTAGAATTAAATTTTAATTTTAATTAATATTTTCAAACTTCAAACTCTTTCAAAAAGTTATTCATGTATGATGATTTAATAGGTTCTTTTTATAGATATTTTGATGTGGAATTAGTCATAATTAACATCACCATATATATACCAAAGATAACAAAGAATTCTATAGACAAATCACAAAACTATAATATATACATTAAAAATATTCAGCTACTATACATTCTGCAATTATATTTATTTATATGGATATAATTGTATATTATGTTCAATTACAACATAATATACATAATATACATCACAGTGTGTATGTTATATATCTATTTGAAATATTAATATAAATTAATAAATAAAAATTAATATGATATTCATTAATAATATAAATTTTGAAAGTGAGTGTGTGTATAATTTTATTTGTGTGTTGAGTGGGAAAGGTAGAGTGGGTTGAAATTTATCAATACATTTTTGTGTTAACTGTGTGAAATTTTACCACACATTTACATAAAAAAAAAAAAAAATTACATGTTTAATATAAATTGTATATACTAATTTGGAGTCGAATAATTAACCTTTCCCCATTAATAATTCAAAATTAATAATTTTTGTATTGTTCTATTTTTAAAAAAATTTAAGTTCAAAAAAAATTCTGTTAAATTGAAACAGATCTAGATCCATAAGTGTTTTTTTTAAAAGCTGGTAATAAAAAATATAAATTGTAATTATATATGGCAACGGCAATTTATAGCATCACCTTAATTGTTAATTAAAACAATATATAAATAAATATTATAATAATTATTATTAAGTCACTTAATACTGATAGAGTCATTACAGGTAAATCATTATTAAAATTAAAAAATTATTATTTTTAAAAAAGGAATAAAAGGAGTTGGTAATGTATTTAATACCCTACTCCATGCATTTAAACATTAATATTTTTTAATTTCCTATCCCCCACTTAACACAATTTAATATTTTCTTCCCTCCCCCCACCAAACACACATATTAGTGATTGTTAACAATTAACATAAACAAATACTATGGGGTTATTTTTGAAACAAGTAGAAGATATATTCAGATTAGTGTTTTTATTTATTTATTATTTTTTTTTATTATTAAATTATTAAGTTTTGAAATTATAAATAATTTAAATTTTAATAATAAAAAAAAATTAAAAAAAATAAAAACATTTTTTTTATTAATAAATATTAATTAAAAATAGTAAAGATGAATAATCAGACTCCTATATATAATCAGGCCTTTTTTAATGTTTTCCGTCACTCTAATCTTTTTTTTACTGAAAATAATGATTTTATTGGGTCTCTCAATTTTTTACAGTATTATAGAAGTTTAAATGTAAGATTAACCGACTCGAATCAACTAAATGTATTTTTAAAGCTAGTATTTTATTCACGTCAAGTTACAAAATTTACCATTGATTCAAACAGTGGTACTTCCGTTCTTTTTAAAATTTTCTCGCCCTTCATCATAACACAGAATCTTACCTCTTTGAAATTAGCCTATATGGAGTATAACGTTCCAATTAAACCAGGAATGATCCCGAGTTACTTTAAAAGAACTTACACTGCCACATGATTATAATCATCCGCTTCAAGAAACCTTTGCTATTACAAACGATTGTCTTAATTACATACCAGTTTTTCCTGAAAATGGATTAACTAAATTGTACATTACCAACTCATTTAATCAACCAATTATTCAAAATGTCCTTCCAAAAACTTTAAAAGAACTAAAAATTGGTACTTCTTTCACCCAAGAATTGTATTTCGAAAGTATTCCAGACTCTGTTACTTTTCTTACTCTTGACTGCCCATATTATAATCATCAGTTTGCTCCAGGAATCCTTCCAAGAAATTTAATAAAGCTAAAGATTGGTAATAATGTTCCTTTATTGCCTGGTTCTTTACCAGAATCTCTTACTTATCTCAAACTATGCTGCGACTTTAACCAACCTATTACTGCTAATCTATTACCAAAAAATCTTAAAAAAATATCTTTTGGTTCTAGATTCCAAAGTAACTTTGTTCCATCTGAAAATATTCATACAATCGTTTTTGGTAACA
>NW_003519684.1:0-7359 GCF_000190715.1 Dictyostelium purpureum | reverse complement strand
CTAGAGGCAGAGGAAGAGGCAGAGTTGGTAATTATCAGTGAGCGACGAGGAAATAAAAAAGGAATTAGAAATCAATTATGCTTGGCTTTAACACTGACAAAACTAAAATCAAACTTTAGTTTTGAATATCTATCATATTTGTTTGAAATAAAACTGACACAGGCAACTAAAATTTACAAGCGAATGTGTGGATGCATGTATTTTTTTAATCTAATAAATACTATTCATCTCTTACCATTAGAAGAAAGGTTAGCACGTGGTCACTGGTTTGATAAAAATGAATTCAAAGTTTCAAACGGTTTTACTGTATTTATGGTAATCTAACTCCAACAAGCAGCGCACCTACAAAACAATATAGAAACAATATGCATAGTGGTAAAGAAAAAATAGAATGCATATCAACAATTGGTATTGTTGATGGAATAGGAAAATTTCAATATCTCTCTCATTCTTTCCAAGATCCATACCTGATCAAGTATCATTAAATTTTCTTAGTCTAGTAGATGTAGTTGGTTTGCTTACAGATGATGAATATTTGGTTGCTGATGCAGCATTTCCTAAAATTGGGCAATATTGTAAAAATGTTATATTTCCAAAAATAAGCACAATTGGATCAATCGATATTAGTAATAAACCAAATAATTAAAAATTTTCAAATTTTCTAAATAATAATAATATTTAGAAAATTTAAATAATAATAATTCATTGGTAAGGAAGAATGTAAATGGCCCAGTGTTCTAAAGGGTTATGAAATAATTACCTGTTTTCTTGACTCGGTTGACAAAAATCAAAAAGCTGAATACCAAAATAAAACTTTTGGTATTTATGTTACAGTTGATGGGCAAACTGCAGAATTGAAAAACAACTTTACATATTACTGTAATTATAATATTATATAAAAAAGTATATTTATTGAACAACTTATTAATTTTTTATTTCTATTTAGTTAAAGAGGAACCCCCAGTTCCCAAGGAGTCTAACAAACTATCAATAACAATTCCTTCATCTGTTATTATTATAGGTGCTGGTGTAATTACTATTGTTTCTTATGTCGTCTACAAGATTAAACAAATACTTTTTTGAATTTTTTTAGTCTAATAATACTTTTAATCGTTGTATTATAAGACTAAAAAAAATTCAAAAAATTTTAAACAAAAAAGTATTTGTTTAATTCAGTATCAGTTCTACAATAGAATGTCAATCAAATCAACTTAAAATGATTATTATTTTTATAAAAAAAAAAAAAAAATATTAATAAATTTTTAACTATATATTTGCAAAAAAAAAAATTAACTATTTAATTTAAAAAAAAAAAAATTTATGCAATTCATAAACAAATAATTGTATATTTATTTGATAACTAGAATTATTTATTAAAGATTATCACTTTTACCGGGAGATCCATAAACAGTTGGTGGGTAAAATGAAAATGTAATATTGTTTGGATTTATTGCATTTCTACCTTTAATTCTCATAAAAATATTATTATTGTGTCCTGATGTGGTTTTTCTTTCACCAATTCCATCTAGTTTAATTTCTTGACCTGAAATACCTTTAACATTACATTTTAATATTGTATTATCTTCATATATGGTTATGTTGTTACATGGAATACCTGATGGAGTTCCTCTTTTAGATCTAAATGAAATAGCAGCTCTTGGGCTAAGGTAGTTGCCATATATTGTAACTTCACCTCCACTTACAGGGATTGAGTTTATTTTTAAAATTACGGGTTTAACAGCAAATTCATATTGTTTCTGTATATTTTGATGATCTGGTATTCCAACAGTTATATCCAAATAGTGAAGTCCATGAAGTAATTTGGGTGTCATAAATTGCAAACACGAATCGTTAACATTTGAAATTTTAATTTGTGTTTCTCCAGATACTATGGATATTTTGTTTAGATCTCTTCCAAAATTATAACCAAATAGTGTTACCAATCCACTTACATTATATTCAATACCAGAAACTAACGGACTATTGTAACTGAAAAGTTTTTCTCTACTATTGTGTACTTATCAATGCTAACTGATAATGGCAAGTCCCTACCAACTCCTGGTCCAATAAACACTCTAGATGAATACCATCATTACTATTGGGACTTTTACATTTTGCAATATTTTCACCGCTACCAACATATATGCTTATAGGTAAATTTACAGTTGATGATCCTTCAATTTTTTTAGTATGAACTGAAACACCAGTAATTGTTACTATTTGACCAGTTGTATGCGATATCCTGATAGTTTATTTGTGGAATTATCAAATGCCCTTGAATATAGATTAATTCCATTGATTGTTACATTTCCACCTTCTCTGGATGAAACTGAGGTGATTCCTTCAATTTTTGGTTTATTTGTAATTTTAAAATTTGTTTCATTTATATCAGAACCACATATTTCCAAAACGATATCCCACATGCCACAATATATTATCAATTGGATTAACTTTACTTTTTGCTGGCAGTGTTTATGGTGTTTGGAGACACTATCAAAACAAAATAAATAAATAAAAACAAATTTGATATATTTTAAAACTATTAATTTTTATTTTATTTTATTTTATTTTATTTTATTATTATTACTATAACCAAAGGTAGATATTACTTTGTTTTGGAGCTTGTTACTTTTCAAAAAAGGATTTGAATTTAAACTTTCGTCACCTGCATTAACAACACTATGATTACTTTGAATTTGTTAAATTTCGAATCTTTTTTCTGTTCCATTATCTAAATAATATTACTACTACTGTTACTATTTAATAAATTGCCTTCTAAAAACTTATTGGAGATTGATTTTATAACTAAGATAGATACTGTTATTATTATTGTAGTTACTATTGTATTCAGTAGTTTGGGTGGAACCAAAAAAAGTTGTGCCACTGTCATAGCTGTTTCTAGTTTTATCATTATTACTACTACTATTATCATCATCTCTTTCTGTGAAATCAATAAATTTATTATCTCTGATAATTAATTATTATTATTCTTCCTCCTATTATTTCTAAAATTATTTTTGTTCTAATCTTATTTTTATCGTTACTATTGCTAATGTCATCTCTTTTTTAATTATTTCTATAAACTATTTTTATATCGCTAGTTAATACCGAAAATCTTTTGTAAAACAAATTTATCGTTTCTATTATATAAGAAATAGTGTTTATATTTACCTTTAATGATTCAAAGTTTGAATTTTTAAAAACTTCACATATAATATATTATTAACACAACAAAATATTATTAAAAAATATGTTTAAATAAATATAAATAAATTTTAAAAAAAAATTATAATTTTTCTATTTACAATCTGATTAATTTTTTTGAAGTTAGATTTGCTTTTTTCGTTTTTTTTTTTTTTTTTTCAAATAATATTTTTTTTAATTTTTTTTTTAATTGGGAAACCCATTTTTTCTTTAATTTAAAAACCCATTTTTTTTTCAAAAAAAGTATGATATTTTATTTAATTCAAATATATTTTCTAATATTAATTATTTTAATTATTTATTCAGAAAAAAAATAAAACAAATCTATCTTCAAAAAAAAAAAAAAAAAAAAAATAATAATAATATTTATAATAAATAATTAAGTTTTAACAATAATAATATCTATTGCAAAAATAACAGCAATAATGAATAGATTCTTTGTGATAGTTTGTTTGGTTATGATTTTGGAACTGAATAATTTTTCAAAATTTAAATAACTTATAATATCTTCCAAGGTATTCTGCTTGCTAGTAGTTTGTTGTTGCCTATTAAACAATAGAGCCAGGCAATAACATCAAAATAATATTTATCACAGGTTCAGAAACAGAGTGCTATCTCAGGGTTAAAGCAATATTAGAAGGCAATAAAGTATAACAATAAAATAATTATAAAAATAACAGCGATAATAATAATAATAGTAATGGTAATAAACAATAGTATGGGATTATTTCTTGTGATCTTTTGTTTTGGCTATGATTATGGAACTGAACCTTTAAAGATTTAAAAAAACACCATCCGTATTGATCAAAGTGCAAACTAATATAAGATCAGTAATGACATCCATCACAAACTACCTTTTACATTCTTTTAAAAAGAGAAGCAGATTCTAGCTATTAAGCAATATACAAATACAGATACAGAGTTATATAATTCAATCGTGCTGATTGTAGTGTTTAAACAATAAGATAAGGCAATAATCAAATCATTATTATTATTAGTTTGATTATTGATAACCTTAGAAATGGTATTCAAGATAAAAACATATGGAAAATTGAAAATATAATATAATAACAATAACAACAATAACAACAATAACAACAATAACAACAATAGCAACAATAGCAAAAACAGTGTTCTCATGAATAAACCTTTGTATAACAATACAGTATATAGCAAAGATTCAAGAGATACTGTTAACGATTGGTCAAGTAAAAAGGTTAGTGAATGGTTAACATCATTAAAATTTCCCATAGAAATCATTTCAAATCTCAAAGCTCGTGTAATAGATGGAAGAACATTTCTGACAGTTTACCAAATGATGTTTAATTAATTTCTTTCGGTATGAATGCTATGGGCAATAGATTAAAATTTAAAATCTTTTTAGAAAAGTTATTAGCTCAAAAATAAAGTCAATATCTACCTTTAGGTTATAGTAACAACAATAATAAAATAAAAATAAAATAAAAATAAAAATATTTTTATTGATAATTTTAAATATATTCAAATTAGTCTTTATTTATTTGCTAATAATTATTTCTTTTTATTTATTATTATTTGTTTTTATTTTTTTGTTTTTATAATATTATTTATTTGTTTTATTTTTTATTTTTATAGATTTCTTTTAATCACCTCTTTAAAATTCGATTGAGTTTCAAGTGTTAAAAACTGAAAAAACCTATTTTTTCAAAAAGGAGAGAAATATTCATATACATACTCCAAAGCAGAGACAGCATAGGAGAAAAACTGTTTTACAATGCACATCAAATATGTTATTTTAAACCTTCACTGCCACACTCTATAATATAAATAAAATAATAATTTTTTTTTAGTAAATAATAACATTGATAGATTTATATTATTTCTTGGTTGATAATACTAACTATTTTATAAAAAAAATCAAAACACTATAGTAGCTACTAACCCAAACTATTTTTTTAAATAATTTAATAGAGTTATTAAAATAATTATATTTGTGGGGTTTTTGATTATTATTTACTGAAAAATATTTTTTATCCCTGGTTATTATTTATTTTTATTTTAAATTATAATGAAATAAAATTAATATGAATGTTTTTTAAAAAAATACAAATTAATTAAAAGTTTTTGATTGGTTAAAAAATACAATTATCAATTTAACACAAGTAGTGTACAAAAATTATTTTTGTGCACTGAACAATAAAAATTATGTTTATTAAAAATTGTAGTTTATTTATATCCTTTTAAAAAAAAGATAATAAAGAAAAAATGAATTTATATAATAAAACTAAAAATGATATATCTTCTATTTTTTTTTTTTATGAGGCAACTGTACAATATTGTTGTTCAAACTTATTAGATTGTTATTAAAACTGTTTTTAATTTTACCTGATATAAAATTACTATGTATTTGTTTTTTTTTTTACAGTGAGTGTGAGAGCACATGTGGGGTTAAAAGAGTGTTTGTATATATTTATTATTGTTTGTGAGTGGGGTTTTTTTTATTTATTTGAAATTGTTACAAAATTAAAATTAATATATAATTTTGTTAATTTTTTCTAAATCTCAATGTATGTGATTTCATAAATAATATTGTTTATTGTTTTATTATCCCGAAAAAATAAAATTATATTTAATAATACAATCATATTAAACCTCTCAAAATTTTTTTTTTATTATCAAGTTTTTTTTTATTTTTTTTTTTTTTTGTTCACACATAAAAAATTCAATCTTTGAAAATACCCCTTCCATATTAGTTCAATTATAATAGATAAACTGATATTCAAAAATAAATAAAAAAAATTTAATTTGTTTTTAATTTGATTTTTATTTAATTATTTGCATAATAATAATTATAATAGAACTTTAAACTTTCATAATAATAATAATAAATTAACATGAATCCAAATTGTAATCAAGTTTTAAAAGAAGAAAAGGAAGGAATATGTGATAACAAACCAGTAATCAAAAACACATTAGAAAACCCATCCCAAAATCTAGAATACAAATTAAAGATTTCATATATTATAAATGAACCAACTGCCCCTTTAAAGGCTTTAACGATTTTACGGAGAACGGAGAATAAAAAGTTTGGGTTTGGGCTGTTATTCAAGAAAATATGGCATTTTTATAAAGCTTGTCATGGCCAAAGATTATTTAGCATTAAAACATATCAAGGATTATTTAGCATTAAAAATATCAAGCATTATGTATCATTAAACATATCAAGGATTTAATAAAATGCTAAAAAAATCCTTGATTTGTTTTAATGATCCGTAATACTTGATGTGTTTTAATACTAAATATTCTTTCATGCTTAATAGATCCATATTAGATATTGTTCTCTTCCTATAATCTTATTTTTATTTTTGATTGGGTAATAATAATTAATATATTTATATATTTTATTTTTGTAATATAAATTATTACTTGTCCTTTTTTTTTTTATATATAAAAAGTTTTTATATTTTAAGAGTGTTTTATATTAATATATATTATGAATTTTAAAAAAATAAAAATTGAATTATTTAAATATATAAAAAAAATAATATATATAAAAAAAAAATACATAAAAAAAAATTAATATATGATACATATACAAATATAAAATCACTCTTTAACACGCACTATAATAATTTTTTTGGGGTGGAGGTTTTTATGGGGGGAGGCTTGGGGAAAAAAAAAAAAAAAAAAAAAAAAATTATATTCATGCAAAAAAAAATTAAGAAATGAAAATTTTTTTTTTTTTTTTTTTGTAAATAAAAAAAAAGTGGTCATAAATTTTTATTTCTAAATTTTTTCCAAAAAAAAACCTTTTTTGCAAAAAAAAATCATTTTTAACTTTTTTTTTTAATGGTCACTTTTTTAATAAATAATAAATAACATCCACCAAGTTTTATATGGGTAAGTTAATTACACCTTTTATTACTTTAAAAAATATCTCGAAATTAAAAAAAAAATTTCGAAAAAAATTTCGAAAAAAATTAATTAAAAATAATTTTTTAATTTCTTTCATAAAAAAAAAAATACAAAACACTCAATACATAATAATATCTTTAATGAATTTTGAAAAGATAAAAAAAATTAAAAAATTAAAAAACAATTTTGGGCAATTCTGGAATTTTAAAGATGGATATTTTTAAAATCAAAAAATTGATGATTATAATAATAAAAAATTGA
>NW_003519683.1:6565-35110 GCF_000190715.1 Dictyostelium purpureum | reverse complement strand
GGGGTTTTAACCCAATTTGGGAAAACACCCTTTAAAATTTTTGGGTTTTTTTTAAAAAAATTTTCTTAATTTTAAAAAAAAAAAAAAAAAACCAAACCCAAAAAAAATCCATCCAAAACCCCCCATTCAAAATTTTTTTTTTTTTTTTTGATTTTTAACAAAAAATTTCTTTTTAAAAATTTAAAAAAAGGGGGGGGGGGGGGGGAAAAAAAAAAGGAAAAAAAAAAAAAAAAAAAAAAAAGAAAAATATATAAAAAAAAAAACCAAAAAAAAAAATATATATAAATAAAATAAATGTAAAAAATTTAAAATAATAATAATAGTTTATAGTTTAGTTTAATATTTCTTTTATTTTTAGTTATATACAAAATTTATAAATTTAGTTTTTTTTTTTTTTTTTTTTTTTTTTATAACATTCCACCAAGTTTATTATTTAATAAATACTCTGCATCCTATATAAATAAAATAAAATGTAATATTAGTATTTTGTAAAATGATCATTAAAATGTTTTATTATTATAATAATTTTTGATGTTACTTGGAACTTTCTAAACTTTTCATAGGAATTACTAACTGGCTCTTTAAAAGCATTATTTAGTCTGAATCTAAAGTATTCATAATTTGAAAATTTTAAATCATCCCTTGCTTTTCTGATAAGTGACCTATAGATTTTAATAATTTCGTTATTGGTAACTGCTCTTGTTGTTGTGTTCATCATTTTAATTGAAAGTAATAATTTGGAAACAAGCTAAAAAAAATAAAAAAAAAATGAAAAAAAATTAAAAAAAAATAAAATTTTTTTTTTTTATGAATTTATATAAATTTCTTTTAAATAAAAATTATTTATAATATTTAAATTTTATAAATAAAAATTATAATTTTCGAAATAATGTAAAATTATGGTAATTGATTAATTAATGGATAACATACGTTGATGGGTATTTTGATACCAAAATCTTACAATATTGTTTCGGTATAAAAGGAATTTTTTTTTTTAATCAAAAACAGTTGTTTTTTTTTTTTTTTAAAATAAATATAAACAAATAATAAAAAAAATACAATTATTAAAAATAATATTAATAGAAAATAACAATATTTAAATAAAATAAAATAAAATAAAATAAATAAATAAAAATGAAAATTTTATTTTTAATAATAGTATTATTTACCTTTTATAATAATGCTACAAGTTTTAGATGGTTCGACTGTAGTGATGGAAGAGGACTATTATCAATAGGAAATATTACCGCCATAACAGATAGTCACGGAACAAGCCACTATAATATAGAGGGATATTTAAATAAAGAAATAAATAACGGTAGCATTCAAATAGATACTTATAATATGGGCACAAACCAACCAAATTACTATGATGAAATAAAAGATTTTTGCAATGTATTTACAAATTGTCCATATAAAGCTGGCTCATTTTCAGAATCAATATCTTTTAATATGAATAATAATAATAAAAATAATAATAATAATAATAATAATAATAATTTATTTTTTACAACTTTTTTAGCAATAGACGAAATAGATATTAAAACACTTCATCCAATTTTTTGCTTTACTATATTTAATTAAAATTCTAAATAAAATATATATATATACTTTAAATATAAATAATTTTTATTAAAACACCATTATCATTCTTTTTCAATTTCAATCATTAATTTGGTTTTTTTTTTTTTTTTTTTTTTTAAATAGAATAAATAATCTATTTTGTTTTGTTTTAATTTTTTGGTATTTAAAGATTGATATAAAATAATTTTCAAATTTTGGAAAAAATATTTTTTAAAATATCCCACAACTTTTCCAAATTCAAAAAAACCAACTCTTGAAATTTTTTTTAAAAAAAGTTATTCTTTGAGAGATGTGTCAAGTACACAGGAATCGAGATACTTCGCTTTAAAATATTCTTTAAGTAATGAACATTTAACCAAACATCCAATTTGTGTAAAATTTGTGTATAAAATGAAATATTGGTAGTAGTAACTTTAGCCCAAGGGGTTATGGTTCTGTGGAAATTATCTCGGAACACATACCTTGATCATTGGTGTAATCAACAGGCCTTCCAAGTACTATGGCTGGAGACAACCATAGGAACCGCAGGCGCTGTACATCGGTGTTCGGGTATAGAACTCATTGGTGTTCGGGTTGCTAACTCATTATTTCATCTCTCGATCCGCAATTACTCAGCTCATCTTTTTTTTTGGAGAGATAAAGAGAGTTTTCTTTCTATATCTGTTTATCAAAGGAACTTTTTTTCAATATTTTTAAGTTGGGTCGCTTACACTAATAATATTTATTATATATTTTACTGATTAATTTAAAGCATTTGCTTTTAATTATCTTCCCTTTAAAAAAAAAAAAAAAAAAAAAAAATATTTATTATATTAAGCTTTTTTAAAAAAAAAAAAAAAATTTGGCAAAAAAAAAATTTTTATAAAAAAAGTTTGTTTTTATAAATTCTTTTTTTTTTTTTTTTTATTAGATAATTTTTTTTTTTTTATTATGTATTTTTTTTATTGTGAAAATAAAAATAAAGTTAAATGTTCTATTCAAAAGAACCTTAACTAAAACCTCAATTTAGAAAATATAAAAAAAATTAGGTTTGGGTGATGAAAAATTATAAAAAATATTTTTTATAAAAATTTTTTTATAATACAGATTTTTTTTTTTGGTCTGGTAAAAAAAAAATTTTATTTTTATTTTTATTTTTATTTTTTTTTATTTTTTGGTTTTATTTTTTTATTTTTTTATACAAACTGTCAAAATTATAAGACATAAAATATAATAAAATGAAATTTATTAAATCTTTAATTTTAATAATATTTTTTATTGGTATTGTTTTATCACAATCATTCCCATGTCCATTCTATAGATCATTATCATTAAGCTCGCCAGTCTTAAGTGGAGGTGATATCTATATCCTTCAAAACCTTTTAACCAGAACCAAAGGTTTAGAAAATTTATCATTATCATCAAACTTTGATTCAGATACTGAAATGGCTCTTGGTAAATTCCAATCATTAAACAATCTGTAAAAATCAATTAAAATATAAATAGTGTGTTTTTTTTTTATAAATATTAACAGTATAAATATTTTTTATTTTAATTTTAAATTAGTAAATCAACAGGTGTTTTAGATGTAGAAACAGCAAATTTATTATTAGAATTAAACTCTGCAGATGGTTATAAAGATAATGGTCAAATTCCACCAGGATTTTTATATAAAGTCCATATCCCAGTATACAAGAATAGATCTATTGAAACCACTGCAACTCTTTATGATGCTGATTTAAATGTTTTATTACAATTCACTGTTAGAACCCATGGTCAAAATAATAATGCTACAGGTTTAGCACAAAATGAGTTTTGTAATTCAGGTAATACCCCAACAGGTTTAATGACCTTTGATTTAAATTCACCAGAACCAGATCCAACTGATTTCGGTCCATATCCAATTAATCGTGCTGTTCAAGGTATTGCTGGTAATGCTTTTATCATTATTAGCAATATTAGAGATGGTATTCTTATGCATACTGGTGAATGGCCAGATTGGAACCCAACTTTACCAATGCCAAACTCACACGGTTGTGTTCATGGTCATCCAACTGATATTGATGCTGTTCAAACCATCCTTACTGAAAAATTAGGTATTCAAATTAGAAATAATACTTTTACTGCCGTACCATATCTCCATCAACCACAAGGTATACTTTCAATTGAATTAATTGAATAAAAATATTATTTATTAATTTTTTTTTTTTAAAAAATATATAAAAATATAAAATAAAATTTTAATTTTGTATATTTAATTTATTTATAAATTTTTAATTTTATTTTTATTTATTATTATTATTATTATTATTATGTACAAATTGTTTAAAATATAAATTTTTAATTTGATATTTTTATTATCGATTATTATTACTATTATTATTATTATTATTATTATTATTATTAAATCTATTATTTATTACCATTATTATTCTTCATTTGTTCTAATGATTTTTGGTAGTTTTCTAATTCTCTTGCTATTTCTGGGTGTTCTTTATCAAATTTTTCGCTTCTTTCCTTGGCTTTTTGCATTTCTAATGCCTCCAATCTTCTTTCATTATATAGTTTGTTTGATAAATTTCTTTCTTCAAACTATTATTAGGGTTAGTTAGAGTTTAGTTATTTTTATTAAACAAAATAGTTTTAAAATAAATAATACTTACATATGGCTTTGATGCCAAAATAAAAATAAATAATGGAATTGTAATTAATTGAAAACCTTTTAAAAATTTCCCTCCAAAAGTTTTGGGGTTTCTTTCAATTCCCATTGCTTCTAAAATTTTATAAATTTTATCTTTAACATTATTACCACCAGTTGATCCGCTGTTATCTGACATTTCGAGTCGAATATTATATATATTAAATATTATATAATATTGTGTGTTTTTAAAAAATTTAAAAAAAAAAAAAAAACGAAAAAATCATTTTTTTTTATTTTTTAATTTATTTCATTAAAAAAAAAAGTTAAATTATGTTTTTTTTTTTTTTTTAATATCATTTTATTTATGAGGAAAGTTAATATTCAAAGAAAGATATTCAAATAAATAAAACTTAAATATAATTTAAGTTAAAATAAACTTTAATTTAAATTAATAAATTACATATTTAACTCCAATTTTAAAAAACCCCCCCCAAAAAAAAACCAAAAAAAAACCAAAAAAAAAGTAATTTTAATAAAAATCAAAATTTTGATAAATTTTATAATAATAAAATAAAAACAATGAATCCTTAAGTTTTCAGACTTTCCCCCATCCCCCATTTAAGTTTATCAATTGTTTGTATATTTATTTAAAGTAATAATCCCCTTCCCCTTTTTTTTTTTTTTTTTTTGTTTTTTTTTTTTTTTTTTTTTTTGTTTTATTTTATTTTTATTTTTATTTTTATATTTTTTTTCTTTTTTTTTTTTTTAAAAATAAAATTTAAAAAAATTATCTATTTTTAAAACCACACCATTCACCCCACATAATTCACACATATTACTTAAATACAATAATATTACATAAATTGCAATATATTTCTTTTTTTTTATTTATATTTATTTTTTATTATAAAAATATATTTATATTAAATAAAATAGTAAACACACCCACCATTCACAGACACAAACCCTCACAGACACAAATTTATAATACATTTTAAAATTTTTTTTTTTTAAAAATATCTAGAGGTGTAAACAATTATATTTTTTAAAATTAATATAATAATTATACTAAACATCATAGCATATTATAGTATCTATATATATTAATGAAGTAATAAATATTCACTAATCAAAATTTATAATAATTTTCACAACATATATATTTAATAAAATAATTTTTTTATCAATAATAATAATTTTTTATAATTATTTATTTATTTTTTTTTTTTTTTATTTATTTAAACTTAATAAAATTTTTTAATAATTATTTTTTTATATAAAATATAATTAATTAATTAGAAATTTTTAATAAATAGCTTTCTTAAATAATAATAATATAATAATAGCTAATATAGTTAATATCGTTTTTACAGTTAATAACAATAATAATAGTTTTAAATAAATCATAATGATTAGAAATATTAAAGATGGATTATCACATGTTAGAAAAGATAAAATTAAAATTCAATATGAACTCGAATTTAAGAAATTGGTTAATTTATCAGATGATTTAATTGATCAGTTTATCAGTATCAAATGGGAAAGAGGTAAAAGCGAAAAGGGAAGCACAAGGGATATTAGAGTAGTGGACAGTAATATTGAAAAATTTCACAATTCGGCAAATTTAACACATAGTGTATCATTTAGCGAAATTCCATATGATTCAAAGAATCACAGTCATCGTAATGGTTATTCAAACACTGGAAACACTCAAACCTCTGGTTCATCAAGCAGCAATACCCCATATATCGAATTAGAAAAGATACCAAAAACTCTTTCAAGAAAACAAAGTAAAATTCTCCTTGGTAATAAAATAGATGGTTCCAATAGTATGCCCGGTGGGGACTGCATTGCCATTGTTCCTCAAGAAAAAGTTGTTTTTAAAGTCCATTTATTTTCAAATACCATTCATTCAAAAATTGATCATATTTTAAATACAAACTATGAACAAAAGTTATTAAATATTTATATTTACCATGTAAGCACCAATTAAATAATTTAAATCTTTTAGATAATTTATTATTTATTAACTATTTTTTAATTTTTTTATTTTATAGAATAATAATATTTTATGCCATAGTTCAATTGATTTATCATTACATACTGAAGAGAATACAAATTACTCTGTAACAGTCCCATTCCCCTCATCATCTTTAACACAACCAACTTTATATGTAAGTAAAAAAATATTTTATGTGATTTATTTTATGCCATATTAGATTTTTTTTTAATTAATAGTTTTTATTTTTTTATTTTTATTTTATTTTTCATTACATTATTGTTTTATAAAATAAAAATTTATTATTTTAAATTTATATGTTAACATAATTTTTTTTTTTATATTATTATAAAATAATTATTGTTTTATTATTTATTATAATATTGTTCTTAATATAGATGAATATAAAATCAAGTTATTTAAAATATAATGATAAACCCATTATAAAAGCTTCAAAAGAAATTATATCAAAAAAAGAATTGGGAAACATAGTTACAAATGGGGCAAATAAATTATTAGAATATCAAGGAGAGATATATTTTATACAAAATAATAAAAATAATAATTTAAATAGTATTGGCGAAAATAAAGATTATAATAGTAAAGAAGAAAATTATCAAAATAGTAGTAAAGAGAATAATATCAAAGAAAAAAATAATATTAAAGATAATAATAGTAATAATAATAATAATAATAATAATAATAATAGCAATAATAATAACAATAATAATAAAATATTAAGATTTGAATTAGAAAATAATATTAAACATTCACCAACAGAAATTAATAAAAATTCAAATAATAAAAATATGATATCAACATCATTAAATGTTAATAGCAATTATGAAAATGAAAAAAATTCATCACAATCAACTGGTACTACATGGGATGAACTAACCGAGGAAGATCATTTTAAGAATAGTATTTCAGAGATTACACATAACAAAATAGTTTGCCAAAAGAATGAAGAAATTAAAGAACTAAATAACTCCATTAAAAAACTTCAAGGTGACCTCAGTGACCAAAAGAGACTCTCTGCCTCACTCCAAACTCTTATTGATGATTGTAGGGTTAAAGTATTGGAATATGAAGAACATTTCCATAGAGCCCAATCATTAGAAAACTATGCCAAAAAGCAATTGTTTATTGAAAGATTAGAATTTCAAAAGAAATTAGAAAAACTTACAAATCAAGTTAAAGAATCTCAACAAAATCAACTACCATCAAATTTGTCGTCGAGTGTTACTCATCTTTTAGATAGTAATAGTAAAGATATTATTAAAGATATAATTTTAAATTCAAAAGAGCCAGATAGTCCAAATGGAAGTGATGTTTCGACTTCAACAATACCATCAAGTAATCAATCGTCACCAAAAGATACCAAATTGGCCGAAAAAGAAATTGAAATTAGAAAAGAGATTGAAAGAAATGAGCGATTAGAAAGTGATTTGAAAGAAAAGTTAAACGAAATTAAATTGCTCTCAAAAGATAACGATAATTTCCAATCTCTTTTAAACAAGTGTTCAAATGAAAAGGATAGTTTAGAGTTGGTAAATAAAGAACTTTCAAACAAAGTACAAGAGTTAAGATCAAATATTGAAAAGATTACCAAATCTCAAATTCAAGAGGATTTAAAAAAAGAAAATGAATTAAGAAAAAGAAATAAAAATAGTTTTTTATTCCCACAATCAAGCGATAGTAATGCAAGTGATAGTATTAGAAATAGTGGGGGTTTCAGAAATTTAATTCAATCAATGGTGAATCAATCTTATCCATCAATGTTTCACAATCCATTAATAGCTTGGTTTTTAGCAATACTTTGTTTTTTAATGTTTATATTCAAATCATTTGAATGCTAAATTAATAATAATAATTATAATAATAATCAAAACAATCAAAAAATCAAATCCGCCAAAATTTTTTTTTTTTTTTCCAAATTAGAATTTACCAAATAAAATTTATTTATTATTTTAAAAAAAAAAATTAAAATTAAAATTTTTTTTCTGATTAATTTTTTTTTGGATTAACATTGTCACCAAATAGGAAAAAGTTTTTCAAATATTAAAGAAACAAATGTATAAATTAATAATTTAATTTATATATTATAAAATTTTGTTGGGTTTTTTATATCCAAATCCACACTTTTATCATAAATTTGGGTGCAATAAAATTAAAATTAATCTTCGATAAAAAATAAAAAGAAAATAAATATCTAAAAAAAAAAAAAATAAAATAAAATAAAAAAAAAAAAAATTAAAATTTTTTTTTTTTTATTTTTTTAAATTATTTTTTAAAAAAAATTTTATGTAAAAAATCTTTTTTTTTTTTTATTTTTTTTTTCAAAAATTATATAATATATAATACCAAAAAATTAGAAAAGAATAAATAAGTGATTTATATATAATAACATTTATTATATTGTAATTGTTTATTCTATTCTATTTAATAGTAAAATTAAACACACAACATAACCAACTAAAAAAAATTTTCTTTTTTTTTTTTTTTTTGTTTGTGTGTTGAATAAAAAAAAAAAAAAAAAAAAAAAAATTTTAATATCTTTTTTTATTTTTTTATTTGTTTTTATTTGTTTTTATTTTGTTTTCATATTTTTTATTTGTTACTGTTCAGTATTGTAATATAAAAAATTTAAACATCATCATCATCAAAACAAACATTTCCTGTATAGTACCATTCATTTTATTAAAGAAAAAAAAATAATCGATATTTTTGTAAATTTAATCAAAATAAATTTGTGTAATAATAATATAAATAATAATCAATAGTAATAATCAATAATAATAGTCAATAATAATCAAAAAGCTATGGCATCGAATGATTTTGAAGATAAACTCATTGGTGATTTAATAGGTAGAATTAATGTTCAGGTATATATTCATATTTAAAATATATCTATGGTTTAACATTATATTAATTTTTTTATTTTTATTTTTAATAGATAAAATTACATAAAAATGTTGGAGGCTATCAGACTCAAGATCAAATTCAACAAGAGCTTATAAGAAAATATAATGAAGATACTTTAATTAATCTTAGTGCAAGCAGATTGATGATAATTGCAACTGGTTTATCAGATTCATTAGAGAGTTTAATTAAAAGAAAAGACAAGGATGAAACTATTGAACACAACGCTTGGGCTCAAACTTATATTTTAGATTTGTTAGCAAAGTGTATGGCTCATCAATGGCATCATATCGTAAGTAAACAATAAACATCAAATTAAAAAATCATTATTTATATTAATATTATTTTTTAATTTTTTTTAAAAAGAAATCACAATTTCGTAATGTTCAAGGATTGGACGAAAAAGAAGCAATTAGATTAAAAGAAAAAGAAGAACAAATTTTACCACCACCATTAGAGGAGATTTTGGCTAAAACTATATTACAACATTGTATGACCTGTTTAATGAAATCCTATAGTAATAATGAGGTTGAGCTTCAAAATAGTTCAGGTAAAGTTATTTTCCAAATTTCAGCTACAAATTATGAAACAGTATCGGGAAAGATTACAGAGATAATACATGCAATTGTAACTGGCAAAGAAACTGATGAATTAACATCCCAATTCTATTTGGTAGAGCACATGAATTTAAATTCAAAACGTCTTAGTGAACTTTTAGACAAGATTACCAAAAGTGCTCAACACTTCAAAAAAGAGAAACAACAATTAATTATATCGCAAGTTATGAAGAAGGCAGTATGGAATTGGATCGATAACTACCCAATGGAGTTTGTTGCTTTGTGTCAATCAGGTGAACGTTTACCAGGTAATCCCGATATTCTTTTCGATATTTTAGATGGTTGGGCTAAAAAAACCACACTCAAAAATAGTTTTTGGCCTTTACAAACAATGTTGCTCATTCTCTGCCCAGATATCCTATTAAAAATCTACAAAGATAAGAGTACCGATTTTGCAAGTAAAGAAAAGTTTTTGGATTCATTAAAGAAATCATTAAAAGTAGGTAAATTGGCTGATGTTGCATCTGTTTGTTATGTTGATATCTGCAAGGCCTCCACCTTTGTCTCAAAATCTGATATGTCTGCTCTCCGTTATATTGTTCCAGCAATCGAAAATGAATTAAAAGAACGTTTATTCAGTAGTAAATCAGCAGAAGGTCCATACGATTTAGAATTAATGACCGATTGTTTAGTTTCCTCATTTAGAATTTCACCACGTAAGGTTCAAACTTTAATCCCAGAATTCTTTAGCCAAGATTCACCACCACATTATAAATTAGTATTGGTTAAATCTTTGTTACGCATTGCTCAAGAGGGTAATTCTTTGCCATGGAATCCAACCATTGCAGATGCATATCCTTTAGTTGCTGGACCACTCCGTCAATTATTCCAAGATAATTTAGCTTCAATTCGTAATTATATTCATTTAAAGAATGCCACCGACAAAAAATCAAAATCTCAATTTGAACGTATTAATCTAGATATTCAAATAATGTCATTTTTAATTCAATTATTTTTGGCTGATCCAAATTTACCATTATATTCATTAGTAAGTAGAAATTTAATGTGCAAATCTTTTTTTTGCAGGAGAAACCCAATCACCTTTTATTTTTTAAATTCAAATTTACTAATTTTTTTTTTAACTTAGAAAACACCAGCACAAGATTTAGAAGAGATAAGAAATATTATTATTGGTTTATGTTTTTGTTCATCCCAATTTCATTTACCAGAAATTTCAGAAGTTTCAGCTGAAACATTATTAAAGTTCCATAACCCAATTTATATTGAAAGTTGGTGTGCAAAAAATATGATTAACGGATTTTGGGAAATTAGCTCAGCAGTCAATGTTTCATTAGCAAATACATTAATCGAACAAAAAGAAATTAAAGCAGAACAAATTCAAAAGCTTGTTACTTTACTTGAAGAAATTTTAGTTAGAAGAAATAGCTTTTTAGAGAAATATAAAGAAAATTTACGTCCAGAGCAACAAGTTAAAGATGTTCGTTCTCAAGGTTCAACAAAATTAGAAGTTGCACTTTTAATCCATCTCTGTTCATCCGAACCAGATATTTGTTCAAAATGTGCCACTTGCTTTGGTCTTTTATGTGAAGAGATTGAAATTCTTGGTGAAATGGATGAAGTAAACTCTATCGTATCCAATTATAATGTTTATAAAAAACTTTCAACTGCAGGTGTTCTTCAAACTGGTAGACAACATCAACAAAAAGTTATTCGTACTTTACTTCGTCGTATGGAAGCTCAAACCACAGGTAATTTTGCTGCATGGGAAGATGTTTATTCTCGTTGGACAGCTTTAACTCCAGCTCTTCTCTACAATGATGAACAAGATAAAACTAAAAAAGAAAAATTAGCAGCTAATGTTATACCACGTTTAATCACCGATAAAACTCCAGCCGAAGTTAAACAAGAGTGGCATAATGGATTGGGTTTCCTTTGTGGTTTATCTGCTGTTACATTTAACAAAGAAACTACCGTTAAAATTACCCCAATTGTAGAGCAAAGAGGTCTTCGTCCAAATTTCAAAAAGAATCAACCAACAGAAAAGATTGTAAAGGTAATCAATTCATTTATGGATGAACTCATGGAATTAATCGTTAGTGATAACGCTTTTATTCGTGAAACTGCAATGTCTTTAATTGGAACAGGTTTATCTCCAGCATCATATAGTTACCTTTTCCGTCATCTTCAAGCCGAACTCCAAAGTTATTTTGGTGAAGCTGGCCAATTAGAGGTTAATGATCGTTATACACTCTTTGTTGACCAAGTTATTGGTATTGTTAAGCACATTTTAGATCTTTCTCATGAAGCAGATGATCTTTCAATGGTTACCTCATTTGAAGGTCTTATGCTATTAATAATCAAATATATCAATTATTTAGTTCAATCAACTACATCATTAAAAATTAAAAAGAATTTCTGTTCTCTTTTGGAAATTATGATGATCAAACGTCATCATATCTCTTTCAGTAAAGAAATGGAATTTAGAAATACTCTTGTCGAAAACATTATCGAGTGGACCAGTGATTTCAATTTGAAATCCTCTCTATCTGTTTCAACTGATAACAGTCGTATAGAAGCTCAAATCTCTGCTGACCCAGCCTCAAAGAATGAAATTACCCTTACTAAAAAACTCTTAAAAGAAGTAGATGTTGCTTGTATTACAACTATGGCTTCATTACTTCGTGGTTTGGTTTTAACAAGTGGCGATGGTGATGCTCAAGGTAACAAGTTTGGTAAATACTTTACTTTCTTTACAACTTTATTAACCCGTAAACAAGATAATGAATCACCACCACAATTAGCTGAAAATGCAATCAAGAGTCTTTCAAATATGCTTAGTGCCAATATCAGCAGTGGTTTAGAATATTTCGTTACTATGGGTTATCATGAAGATCACGAAACTCGTTCAGCTTTCCTTCGTGTCATTGCAAATATTTTAAATCAAGGTACTGGTTTTGTAATTGAAGATGATAATAGTAGTGATCGTTACGAAAAATTTGTAGAATTACTCTTAGAAGCCGATTATCATTCCATTATTGCTTTAGGTGAAATTACCCAAATTACAGAAGCTGATGAAGTTGCAAGAGTTTTGGTTAATTTTTCCGAAGCAAACGATAAGACCATGGCTGTATTAAAAGCTGTTATTCAACATGAAGTTGATATTACCGAAGGTGCAAATACTTTATTCCGTAGAAATTCTGTTGCCACTAAAATGTTGGCTGCTTATGCTAAATTAGTTGGTGGTCCATACTTAAAGGGTACATTATATCCAGTTATTAAAACTATTCAAAACAATACAGAATCAATGGAAATTGATCCAGGAAAAATTCAAGCAGGTGAAGATATTCAAGCAAATACTACTGCTCTTATTAATCTTTGTAAACAATTTATTTCAGCAATCCAAAATTCGACCAATCTTCTTCCAACATCATTTAGAGAAATTTGTAATTATATTAGCAAAGTTGTTACCGAAAGATTCCCTGGTAGTGAAAGAATGGCTATTGGTGGTATCATGTTTTTAAGATTTATTTGCCCAGCTATCGTTTCACCAGAAGGTTTTGGCATTGTTACTCAAGGTAGTACTATAAGTAAAGAAACTCGTAGAGCTTTGGTTTTATGTACCAAAATTCTTCAAAATATGGCAAATGGTCAAATGGGTGTTCGTGAAAATTATATGGCCAATTTAAATCAATTTGTTAACGAATATGCTAAAGTCATTGATGATATTTTCGAATCATTCACTATATTAAATGCCGAAAGTACTCCAGTTCCAAAAACAAACATCACCGATGAACAAAAAGACGAAGATATCATTTTATTACATCAACACTTCAGTTTTAGTTTAGAAAAGATTACCAACCAAATTTCCTCAGTCATGAATCAAAAAGAAGTTGCTGATCGTCTCATTCAAATTCTTCAACGTCTTGGTCCACCACCTGATCTTCAAGATGCCAAGAGTAAAAAGAAAACTATTGTAGCTCGTTCAAATCAGCAATCAAAACAAGGTGCAACTGGTATCTATGAAGAGTTTATGCGTAGACTTTCAAATTTCAATACAGACGCTCTAAAACAAAAGAAAATCTTCTTTAAACATGGTGTCACCAAAGAAAAACATGCAGTTTTCTATTATATTGCTCGTAGAATAGAGAGATCAGTTGATATGGAGCATCTTTTATATCACATTTTAAAGACTCTTCAAGATGTTAATAGAAATCCATTTGTATTGGTCATCGATTGCACTTTGGTTGGTGTTGAACACCAAATTCCACTTCCATGGTGTACAACTTGGTTACGTCATTTCCCAGACTATTTAGCAGAACAAGTTAAATCAATTATCATTATTAATCCAAATCATACTGTTAAAAAATATTCAAAACGTCTTTCAAAATTAATGGGTTCAGCAGTTTCAAAGAAGGTTGTATTCATCACTCATCCACAAAAATTTTATGAAATCATTGAGGAAAAAGAATCAGGACTTCCATCATCAAGTGTAGCTGTTGAAACTGATGTTAAATCTACTTTCTCACCAGTACTTAAATTATCTGGCCAATATGGTGGTGAAAAAATGATTACACTTCGTGTTAGTACCGACCTTTTACAATTAGTTAGCATTAATTTACATAATCTCTTTGGTAAACAAACTACTTTAATTGATCTCTTCCATATATCAAATGTTTTAGAAATTACAAGATCATCATCAGTTGGAGAAGATCAAGAGTTTATTATTAATTATGAATTTGAAGGTGTTAGAACTATGACTTTCCGTTCACCAGCTATTCAACAAATTATTCAAGCTGTTAATCAATCTAAAGCTCGTTGGAAGCTTTCAAAACCAGAAACTAAAATTTCAAATCGTGTATTTAGACCACAAGATATTCCAGGTACATTATTAAATGTTGCTCTTTTAAATTTAGGTAGTCCAAAGAATTCACTCCGTGTAGCTTCATATAATATGTTATCTGCATTATGTAGAAATTCGAATTTCTCATTAAAACATCAACTCTTAGAAACCAATGGTCTTTGTATCCCAAAGAATAGCACCCAATTTGTTATTCGTGTATCAGAAAAATTAGCTAAAACCGAAACCGGCCTCACTTTAGAATTTTTAACAGAATGTTTACATGGTATTACCAAGGCCTCATCTGTAGCCAAATATTTAATTTTAGATTATATCTCACCATGGATTCCAAATTTGGTCATTTTCTGTCAAAAATCTGAACACAGCGAAGAAAAATATCAAAAGACTATCAATGTTATTACTAGTCTTATTGATTTGGGTGTTCGTGAAACAAGTATGAAATCAGTAATCCTCTCTAAAGTTTGGGAAACCTTCGGTAGACAAGATCCAGAATTAGTTAACCTTGCATTAAAGTGTTGCTTAAAGAAATGTATCGAGTCTGGCTTTGGTGGTAATGCATGTGAAATAGTTGGTGAAATGATTTCATCGATGGCATGTGAATCACCACAATTAGTCTCAGGCAAAATCATTCACAAACTTATCAAGCTTTTAGAAAGAACAGGTGAAACTCCAGCAGCTGAACTCTCTGAACACAAATTATGGCCACAAATTATTGTTTATCTTCGTCTCTTACTTCAACTTTCATTTGATAATCTCATTTATGCTCAACAGTATCTTCCAGAGTTATTATTTATCATTTGCACATTATTCTCAACTGGCAATGTTAATGTTCGTATTACAACTCATGGTCTTTTAATTAATACTGTTCATTCACTTTATACCACATTGGTTTCAAACGAAAACAAATTATCAGGTTTACCATTCATGTTATCAGAATTTGGCCAACCATCATTCAAATTACTTTTTGGTATTGGTGGTGCTAGTTTAAATATCGACTTTACTACCCCAGATCCAACCTCTAAAGAATTAGAAAAAATGTCAATTACCAATGTTGATCCAGTCGTTAGCAGTATTCTCCAGGCTTTAAATATATGTTCACCAAATAATCAAACTATCGGTACAGCATGGCACTCAAGATGGCTAAGTTTCACCACAATTAACTCTATGAGATCAAATCCTCCAATCCAAGCACGTTCATTTATTATTTTAGGTATTATAGCTCGTTCATCAACTTTTGTAAATGATGAACTCTTTGAAAATATTATTCGTGTATTAAAGAATGTTGTTTCATCATCATCACCAAAAGTCATTCAAGAAAATAATGATTTAATTGTTAGTATCCTAAGTTGCCTCACCAAGCTTTTCGAATACCTTCCAGTTAACAGCAGATTCCTTACATCATTATTCTGGGTTGCCACTACATTTATCCAAATCTATGACCCAAGAATTTTCACAGCCGCTATTTCTTTCTTGGAAGTAATGCTTAAAGTATTAGATCGTGCCGATCTATTTAAAGAATCAGTTACTAAAACATTTATGGCATCAAGAGATCCACATGCTATTATTCTTAGCAAATTAGATGGTATTACCGGCGTTAGCTTTGAGTCCAATTTCTCATTTGCCATTGCCTCACATCTCTTAAAAGGTTTGAAATACCCTTCAACCAAGACCACAACATCACGTCTTTTAACCACATTCCTTACAATCAGTGCAAAGAAATCAAATGGTTCAGGTATTTTAGGTTATTTAGCTGCATTATTAACTACTGAAAGTGAAGTTGGTAATCTAGAACAAATCATTCAATTAGCAAGTGATGGTGGCTCTAATAGAACTTCACCACTTCATGTTTTATTCAACGATCATATGATCCCAGATGTTGATCATGCAAGTCTTTTATTCACATTCCTCGTTACAGTTTTAGCCCACACAGATCGTGAACATGAACAACTTTTTATCTATGAAGCTTTGAAAGAAGGTATTCAATTTATGCCACAAGCTTTCCCAGTTATCTACAAAACTTTTATCCCCAAACTTTCTAGTATCATTTCAACCTCTCAAATTGAAAAGATGATGTCAGCTTCACTCTCCATTATGGAACATATGTTCTCTATTGAACCTCCAAAATCTGAACTTCATCCACATTTAGCTTCATCACCAATTTTAAATAGCTCTTCATCCCCACCATTAAACTCATCAAACTCATCACTCTCATCATCAAGTAATGCTATTAATGCCTCTGGTGCTTCTGCTAATTTACCTCTTAATGGCACCTCAAACAACTATGGAATTGGTCATCTCAAAAAATTAGGTTTCCAAGGTTTACCAGAGTGTGGTTCAGGTTTTAGTAGACCATCAACTCAATCACTTAATGATTCTATTCTTAAAACCCTTTCAGAATTATTAAACCAAATTTCTTTATCAAAACAAATTAAATAATAATAATAGTAATAATAATAATAATAATAGTAATAGAAACAATAATAATATATTTTTATAAAATTAAAAATATATATAATTTTCGAAAATTATAGTTTAAAAAAAGATAAAAAAAAAAAAATAAATTATTTATTAATATGTATTTTAAAAACAAAATAATTAATCTAATGTTTTATTTTTAAGAAAGATTTTAAATAACTTTTTTCTTTTCTGATTGATCTAAGATCTTCTAAAAGCTCTGTGTATGTTTTGATAAAATTTTGAATAGAATGAATACCCGAACCAAATTGGATCATTTCAGGATGGAGATGGTGGAAAACTTTTTCATTTAAAAGTAAAACACGGATTGATTGGAAAACTGAGCCTAATTGAACCAAACTGTCATTAATGGAGGAAGATGAATCTAATATTGCTTTTAATGATGATTTTTTGTCATGTTTACCATCTATCAGTTGACTGAGTTCAAATTTTGAATGGTTCAATTGTTTAAATAATTGGTTAAGTGGTCTTTTTAATTCGAACATCGATAAAATTAATAGATCACTAAAAATGGGATTAAATGAATTTTCCAATGCTACAAGTCTTGTGAAAGATTCGTTTAATTTATCTACAATTGTAAAGTATTTGCTAGTTTTTGAAGGTGATACGAAAACCATTTCTGATCTAATATCATAGAGAGAGGATTTAACTTGATCTATTGATATTTTGATTGTCCTAATTGAGTCCATAATAATTTTTCTCATTTCCCTTCTGTGTTGAATAGTTTCATCATTGATTGAAATAATATTAAAATGTGGATCGTGGATATAAGCTGCATTAAGATTGTACTGGGATTCTCTAGTTTCACTATTATAATTACCATCAATAAACTCCTCATCGTTGCAATCTTTTAAAATTTCAATTAAAACCTTTCTTCTTTCATCTGTTAAGCTATTGTTGTTATTATTGGTGTTATTATTGGTACTAATGTTATTATCATTTGGACTATTAATATTAGATGCACCATTTGATCCATCTTTGACCTGTTCTCCTTGATCTTGATCTTGATCTTTATTTAAAAATATACTTAATTTCATATTATTATTTGTGGTTATTTCTTCTCCCATTCTTAAACCATGTTCAATAATATTTATAAAGGTATCTGACATTTGATTTGTAATTTTAAATATTTTAATTCTTGAATTTTTGTAACTGAAATATGGAAAAATTACTAAACCTATAATGATTACCCAAACTACACCAACCAAAATGTGAAAGGCTCTTAAAACACCATACATATAATCGAAATCTTTAGTGAAATTCTGACCCAATACAATTAATAAAAAGGTAATACCTGAAACTGCCCCACCATATGAATATCTGACATCTTGTTGTGGATAAGAGATGATTACACTCCAAATAAATGTAATTAAAAGAATTACAATTTCTTTTGCTGGAGTTGGGATAATACTACATAAAAGGGATGTGAGAAAACCAACAATAGCCCCTGCGATAGTACCAATAAAACGATTAATACCACGAGTGATAGTTGCACCAGCAGAAGGAACCATGACAAGCATAACAGTGGCACATGTCCAAACACCATGAACAACAAATCTCCCATGAGACCAACCATCAAAATAAAAGAATGGAATAATAGTTGATAATAATCCAAATGCAACCTGTAACGGATACCTCCATTTATTATTTAAAAAGAAATTAAAATGAATCCATTTTAGTATTTTTATAAATAATGAATCTAGTTCGTCTGGTTCTGAAATTGTTTGCTCTTGTTGTGGAGGAACTTTGCTTTTTCTTCTAAATAAACGGATAATATTCTTTATAAAGAAAGTATAGATGAACTTTAATATTTTCCAAAATAATCTTGGGAAGCTTATAAACACAAACAATACACCATGTTTAATAATTTCCCATCTACATGATTCTCTTCTTTGTAAATTTTTAATTTTGATTAAAGTATCTGCAATTTGACGTTGTTGTAGGGTAAAAGACATAATTTCATGAACAAAGAAATGTACTTTTGAAACCTCTGTCGCATTTAAAATTGGGTGATTGTTTTTTTGATATTGGTCAACTACTTTTTTAAAAGCCCCTCTAACCCTATGAACTAGCTCTTCAGTTTCATCAAATGAATTATAAAGAATTGAACTAACAATACTAATAACATCACCATTATAAATCCCAGTGGTACTTTCTTGTTTACCACTACTATTTTCATCTGTTGTTTCTTTTTCTTTCTCTTTTTGTTTATCGATACTATTATTTCTTTTATTTTCTGGTAATTTTTTAGATGATAAAATATCAATCATTAAACCCATTTGCAAATAAACCTCTTCAACAACACAATCTATAAATGGTACCAAAGGTGAAATTAACTCTTGACTTGCTAAAGGACTAAACCCATTTTGAATTGACATTTTAATGGAAACCAACTTCTTAAATGATAACTCGAACATTAATATTAACTTTGAATAGGTTTGATTTAAATCTGCATTCCAGAACTCTGCTTTTGATTCATTGAATAATGATTGCATTCTTGTAATTTCATTTGTTAATTTAATTTCTAAAAGTTCTACCTCTATTTCTCCAGAGTCTAAACCTTTTTTATTTAAATCCTTAATTTTCTTTTTACTTATTTCGTCATTTGAAATTTCATAGTTTAAAGTTTTTAGAATTTTCTTATTTTCTTTTTTCTTTTCTTTTTCTTTTTCTTTTTCACCACTATCATCACCATCATTGTTGTTGCTAATAATATCTTGGTTATTTACAGACATTTCTCGGTCAATTGATTTAATACTCTTGAGATCGGCTGGTTCATTACCAATAGTTGTTGGGGAATTAATTAAAATTTTTGGTATTTCTTCAGTTATTTGTGGTGGTTGTGATTGTTGAGGTGTTACTTCAATTGGTGAGTTTGGCGGTATGCTAAATTGATTTTCATTTGATTTTATTGACTCTAGTTCAATATTTTGGCTATCTTTAATTGAATCGTTAGCATTTGATAAAGTTTCCTGGGTTTCTAAAATTTGTTGTAGTTGTTGTTGCAATTGTTTTTCTTGATGTTTAAAATCTATTATTGTATTCCTATCGATACCTATTGATCTTGCTAATGGTAATTTTAATTTTTCTTTTTCTTCGAAACTAGAGTTTGCATTACTTGTGCTACTATTTGGTAAAACTGGAATAAAATTTGGAATTTCAAATACATTTTTATTATTTGAATTTATTGTATTGTTTGAATTTAATGTATTATTACTAAAACAACTATTTGAACTGGAGTTTAAAACCGATGAATTTGGATTTAAATTACCACAAAGTGTATTACTGAGTATATTATTATTGTTATTAATATCATTATTTGATTTAAATAATATATGACTTGAACTTTTTAACTGCTGTTCTTTAATTAGTTGATTTTCAACCTCCTCAAAAGGAGTACGGTAATTGTTACCTAAAAACATATTATTGCTATTATAAAAAATACTATTTGTAATTGCTGCTGAATTTGATATATTTGTACTATTTATATTTTCATTATTATTATTATTATTTAAAATATTATAAGATTCTTTAAATATTTTATCTTCTAATTGATAACCCAATGCCCTAAAATAAATTCTTGCAGAGTACATAGTTTTAATTGACTTTCTAAAAAGTAAACGGGATGCTAAATTTGGGAATAAAAGGGCACCTATTAAAACTGAGCTATAAATAAATCCACCCGCTACAATATTTTGCCAAATGTTTGAATGAACACTTTCTACTGGGGTAAAATACAAAACTACAATAATATCTAAAAACATCTTCTTCATAAATAAGCCGGCTAACCATCTCCTTCCAGGCATTACCACCAGAGTAGCTAATATATAAGAGAAAAAGAAGGTAATTATAAATGTAATCCATCTTATATCTCTTACCACTATAATGACTATATATACATAAAAGCTTGCAGCTGCTGTACCTAAAAACATTGTTGCACCAGACATAATCGAGCTATAAGATGAAACATTACATGATGTCATAATGCAAAACACTGGGATTAAACATAAAACGTTTATATTGAAATCGAATCCCCATGGAATTAAAGCATATACACTTCCAACCATCGTTATAAATGCCTCTACTAAGGCTATCCTAGTTTTTAACCCATATGTGAATGGTATAGTTAATATATTTTTGAATTTTTTAAAAATTTTCATTCCTGTTTGAAAAAAAAAAAAATTATTTTTTAAAAAATTAGAATCTTAAAAATAAATTTATTTTCATTATATATAAATAATTGTTTATTTATTTTAATGAAAAGAAAAAAAAAATTATTTTAAATAAAAGAAAAAAAATTATTTTAATTTAGATTTTAAATTTTATTTAGTTGTATGTGTATGGTTTACTTGTGCGGGGGTAAAATAAATTGCGAATCTTTTAAAATAATATAAAAAAAAAACCAATATACTAACTTTAAATAATGTATACCAATTGATGGTATATACCACTAGGAATTTAATACCTATGAAAAAAAAAAAAAATTTTAAATATTAAATGATATTTAATTATAATTATAAAAAATAAAAAAAAATAAAATAAAAATAAAAATAAAAATAAAAAATTTAATTAAAAAAAAAAAAAAAAAAAAATAGTTTTTTTTGTTTTTTTTTTTTTTTAACATATCGCATAAGTGTTTATATAAATTTAAACTATTTTTCACCAAGGTCTCAAAAGACCAATACGATGCGTATTTTTTTTTTGATAATGCACAATATATTAAAAATAAAAATACACTTCCATAATAATTAGTAAAAATCCATTTATTAACAACAATATAAAAAAATAAAAAAATATAAATATTTATAAGAAAAAAAAAAAAAAAAAAAAATTGAATAAATAAACAAATGTATTTATTTAAATTAGTAAATAATAATAAATAAACAATTCATTATTTTTTGATTTTTTGATTTTTTTTTTTTATTTGATTTTTTTTAAAATTTTTTTTTTATTTTTTATTTTTTATTTTTTTCATTTTTTTATTTTCATTTAATTTGCATCAACTACACAAAAAGAATGAATGTTTTAAATAGACTATCACAAAATAAAACTCAATTATTCCAAACACCAAAAACATTATTATTACAACACTATTATTCAATTATTGGTAAAGCAAATGGTGTGTTAGGTACACCAGAATTCAGAGTTAATTATTTTTATCAAGGTAAAGGATCTGCAGGAAAACAAGTTTCACCATGGCACTCAATTCCACTTAGACCAAATCAACAATCAGATAATTTCAATTGTGTTATCGAAATGCCAAAAGGTACCACTGAAAAAATGGAGGTATCAACAAAGGAATTACTCAATCCAATTAAACAAGATACTAAAAATGGTCAATTACGTTATATAAAACATGGTCCAATTCCATACAACTATGGTATGTTTCCTAGAACTTGGGAGAATCCAAATACTCCAGATGAAACCACTAAAATTCCAGGTGATAACGATCCAATTGATGTTATTGAAATCAGTGATACACCAGTTCCTATGGGCTCAATTATTGAGGTTAAAGTTTTAGGTGCTTTTTCACTTATTGATCAAGGTGAAACTGATTGGAAAGTCATCACAGTTCAAAAAAACAATGTCAATTTTGAAAAAATTAAAAACCTTGACGATCTCGAAAAGAAAATGCCTGGAACTCTTAATAAAATTCAAGAATTTTACAAAAACTACAAAGTTTGTGAAGGTAAAGAACCAAATACAATTTTTAATACTGTTGGTCCAGCCGAGGCAAGAAAAGTTGTTTTCCTTGCCAATCAAAGCTATCACGATTTAATAGGAACCTTCACTTTAAAATAAATAATAAATAATTAAAACTATTTTATTTTTTTTTTTATTTTTTTAAAACATTATATTTTTTTATAAAAATATAAAAAATCATTTCATTTTTTTTGTTTTTAAACAAAATTAGCATATTCTTAATTACCAAAAATATTATAATTTCATTCTGTTTTTTTTTTATAGGATTTTTAACAAAAACCATTTTTTTTTTTTTTTTTTTTTTTTTTTTTTTTTAATTTTTTTTTTAATTTAAAAAAATTTTTCAAACTTTTTTTTTTATTTTTTTTAAAAACTAAAATATCCCCACAAATAAAAAAATAGTTACAATTATAAAAAATAATGAAATCTTTATATATATTCGATTTCGATGGAACCATATTTAAATCACCAGAGCCAAATCCAGCTTTATGGACCTCACAAGTTATTGGGAAAATAAAGTCAATGCCTTCAGAAAATAATGGTTTTGGTTGGTTTCAAGATACTATTACTTTGGATGAACCTTATGTACCAGCTAGCCCATCTGAAGATTGGTTTAATATGAATGTCTTAAACGATGCTTTAAACTCTTATAAGGACCAAAACAATGTTGTTTGTAAGTAACAATTTATGATAAATTTAAAAAAAAAAAAAAAAAAAATTATATTAATTTATGAAAAAAAATTAAAAATAAAAAAATAATTCAAATTATAAAAATTTAAAAAAAACCAGGTTTATTAACAGGTAGAACAACCTTATATTCAAATATTATTGATAGAATTTTAAAATCTGCCAATTTAAATTTTCATCACAAAGGTTTAAAACCAATAAATATTCCAAATGTACAAAGAGAATCTACATTTGATTTCAAAAAGAGATTTATTTTAAATTTAATCAATTCAGTATATAGTAATCAAATCAAAGAAGTTATTGTTTATGAAGATAGAATTGGTCATGTCGAATTATTTGAAAACTTCCTTTCCACCCTCAAATCAATTACTTATAAAGTTATTCATATCAACGAGTCACCAAAATATCTCTTAGAAAGTGATGAATTGAAACTTGTAGAGTATTTAGTAAAGAAGAATACTCAAGATTTAAGTAATGTTACTTTAAAAAAGCATGTTGATTACACTGGCTTAGTTTTAAACAAAGAGTCAGTTTCAAAACTTGTGTCTCTTTTCGATTTACCAAGTGATTGGACAATTAAAGCCCATCATGTTACTTTAAATTTAGGTTCATATAATCCAAAATCATGGAGAAATATGGAAGAAGACAATGAATTATTAGCCGTCCTTACTAAAATTAATTTAAATACTACAACTACAATAGAAACAGCTGAAAGTCAAACAACTTTAAATGATGTTTCATCCTCAACTCACTCAGTTTCTGTAACTTCCACTACCACTACCACTTCCACTACTTTTGAAAGTAATGACTATTCAATAACCCATCCAATAGGATCAACCTGGGAATTTAATATTGAAGCTATTGGTTTTAGCGAAAATGCTCTAGCAGTTAAAGTCCAAGGAATTCCTTCATCAAATGTTATTCCACATTGCACTATTGCAATCCATCCATTTGCAAAAGCAGCTGACTCAAACTCTATTAGAAATTGGTATCCAATCAGTCATTTCAAACCAGGTGAAAAAACCAAATTAAAATCTCATAATGAAACCGACTTAAAACAATATTATCAAAACCTTGTCAATAAACAGGATAATTCAGCTAATACCTCACCATCTAAAGGAAAACCAAAAACCTCAAATAAACCAAACTCACCTTCAGAATGCAGCGTTTTAATACCAGTTGACTTTAAAGACTCACTCACACTTTCTGGTACAATCACTGAAGTTGGTAAATTATTTTATGATATTCCAAAACCAGTAAAGCAAGCCAAAGTTGACCCATATTCCCTTATTCGTGCCGCTAACCCAGAGTTATCTAAAGATGAAATCATTAGAATTATTCCAAAGGTAAAAGCTTGGTTGTCTAATAATCCTAAAGAAACCAATACCAAAGATATTATAAATCATTTAAAAAACAATATTAATGATTTAAAATAAATAATGAAATAAATAAAAACCATTTTGTATTTTATCACCAAAGCTGTTATTGACCATACTGTTTAAAAAATAAATATCATAAAAGCAAAACACATTTTATGATTATAAAAAAAATTTAAAAAAAAAAAAAAATGGAGATTAAATAAAGATATTTAGAGATATGGTTTTTTTTTCAAACAAAAAGATAAGATCCTAGACAATCAATTGATAAAAAAAACTCTTTCTATTGATTTTATTATTACAAACATAATTTTATTTTTATTTTTTTAATTTTTTTTTTTTTTTTTTGATTAAAAATATCTTTGTATTTTTTTTAAAAGAACAATAAATAACCGTTCTAGTTTTTTCATATTAAATAAGAGGTTGAGGTTTGATAATGTGTGGAAGTTTTTTGTGGTTTTAAATAATTATAATTTGAATAAGCCAATTTTATAAAAAAAAATTATTGATTTATAAAAAATATAAAGTTGTTTTTTTGATGTGATGATAAATATTGAGAATGATTAAATAAAACTAAATGATTACTATTATTAAATTTATAAATATTATTATTTACTATTTACTATTATTATTATTATTATTATTATTAATGTTATTTACTATTTACTAAAAGAAAAAAAATGAAATGAGATGATGTAAAAAAAAAAAAATTTATCGCTACAATAATACATTTATAAAATTTGACAAAAACCTGTCTTTCTTGGTTCAGATTGAGTTCCTCCTCTTGTACCTTTTGAATTTGGATTTTCATTTGCTTTAACTCTTAATTTTGTCCAATTTTCTTCTGAATATAATCTATTTATTTTAAAAGAAATGATATTAATATTATGGTTGCTATGATCGTATAGATTTAGATCCAATCTAAAGTTTAAAAACTTACTTTTCACCTGCTCCTTTTACAACCAATTGAACTAACTCATCAACACCTTCACCTGAAGCTGCACTGGTCTCTATAAATGAAATACCCTTTTCATTTGCAAAATTCTATATATATAAAAACAATTAATAAAAATGCTTAAATACTATAATAAAAAAAAGTGTGTAATAATATACCTGTGCTGTACTAGGATTTACAACTTGTTGTGTTGATTCTTTTTTGGTGCTTGCTAAAGCTATGTAGCAATCTTTTTTTGCATATCTTTGAACTTCTGTATACCATTGAGTTAAATGATCAAAACTTGATTGATTACTTTGATCATATGAAAGAATAATTATATCTGTAGTTGAATAAAATGATCTTGAAATTGTTCTAAATCTTTCTTGACCAGCTGTATCAAGCTATATATAATATTATTTAAATAATTAGTGAATAAATTCGACAATAAATATACTTTCTATATAAATTCTGTGCTATAAATAAATAAAAATGAAACCTACGAATTTTAATAATATTTGCTTTCTTCCAAATTGAATTGCCTTTGATTTCTATAAAGATTATTGAGGAAAATAAAATATTAGAAAATAAACAATCGAAACTAAAGTTAAAATAAAAATATATACCACTGAATTTGCCATATTTATATTTGCTTGTTCTAATGTTGGAAATATATTCTCCTAATATTTTTAAAAAACAAATGGGTTAGTTGCTATTGTTATTGTTTATAATATCTAAAATTATTCTTAACATACACTCATCCTCCATATTAAAGATGATTTACCAATTGATGGATCTCCAACTATAAGGATCTTTAAAGTTATATCGCTGTATGTTTATGAATATTTGAAAATTTGATTTTTTTTTTTTTTTTTTTTATATATTTTTGATTTTATTTATTTATATATTTGTAGAAAAACAAAATAAAATTAAAAATAAAAAAAAAAGAATAAAAATAAAAAAAAAGAATTATAAAAATTATAAAAATAAAATTAAATATTAATATAAATGTAAACATGTAAAAAATAAATTTAACACTTTACCACGATGAAATTGAGGTAGCCATGGATGGTTTTTTTTTTTTTTTTTTTTATTTTTCTTTATATATTATTTTTTGCTATTGAGTATAAAATCCTTTTGCTCATTTAGTTTATTCCAAAAAAAAAGATAAAAAAAAAATAAAAAAATAATTTTTAAAAAAAAAAAATTTTAGAAAATAAAAAAAAAAATTAAAAAAAAATAAAATTTTTTTTAAAATTTTAAAAATATTAATGTGTGTTGAGTTGCTCTTTCTGTTAAATCAAAAAATTTAAATATAATACACACTATTGTGTTTAATATTTATATATAAATAGTATCTAATTGTTTTATAGTCAACAGTAATTAATATATTTTTTTTTTTTTTTTTTTATAATTTTAAAAATCAATTTTTTTCTCAAAGATAAAGAAAAAAACACATTCTTTAAATAGAAACATAGAATTAATACCAATAATAAAACACACATATACACCACACCACACGCTCACATACAATATACAGCATACAAACACTCACAAATTTAAATATATATTAAATAAAATAAAGGTATACTTAAGATACCCATATATATTCTTGAATTCAAAAGTTAATTATATGTGTGTTTATTTAAAATTTTAAAACTCTTAATTTAAATTTTAAAAATCATTCGCATAATAAATAATAAATAAACATCACATATCACACATATAACATTATAATTATAAATTCATTAGAGAAGTAGATTATTTGGGAAAAATGAGTATGATTAAAGCAGTAGTTTATAGCTCATTTATATTCAATTTTTTATTAATAATCGGCAGTAATTCAAAAAAGAAACAAGGCAGTGCATGTCCATTTTGTTGTTATCCAACGGAAAATATTATTTTTCAAGTAAGCAAATTTTTCCTATTCTTTTTTTTTTTTTTTTTTTTTTTTTTGTGTTGTTAAAGATAAATAATATCGCACTATCACCACTGCACTTTTTTTACAATCCCAGAAATCAAAATTTGTTAATAACAATAATTTTTTTGTGGTTGTTTTATTTTAATTCAATTATTTTTTGAAAAAGATATTTTTATATTTTTTATTTTCAAAGAAATATCTTCCAATCAAAATTTTAATTGGTTCACTTAAAAAAAAAAAAAAAAAAAACTAACGCATAAATTTTAAAAATATTTTAAAAATTTATATAGAACGATAATATAAAAGTGTTCAACGACAGAACACCAAAGGCAACAGTTCATTATTTAGGTAACTTTTTTTTATTATATAATAATCAAATGTTTTCGTTATTAACAACCACTTTTTTTTTTATAAAATTATAATAATTAGTATGTCCAAAAATTCATATTGAATCAATCAAAACACTCGAACCATCAGATTTACCAGTTTGTATTGTATCTTTATTTTTAAAAAAAAAAAAAAAAAAAAAATTAAATAAAAAAAAAAAAAAAAATAATAAATCTAATCTACTTTTCTTTGGTAAAAAAAACGTTTTATAGTAATTGAAATGAAAAATGTAGCCAATCAAATAGTAGCAGAAAAATTCCCAAACCAAAAGTATAGATTAGGTTTTCATGTTCCGCCATTCTATAGCGTTAAGCATTTACATTTACATTTACTAGTAGAACCATTTTATAAATTCAAAAAATCGAAATATACGCCTTATTTCGGAGGGCTTTGGTATAAAGATATTGATACAGTTATAAATGAACTGCATGATAAAGCGGTTTAATCATTCAAATAAATACATAAAATAAACATAAAACAACCAATATTATTTATTATTTT
>NW_003519683.1:0-6141 GCF_000190715.1 Dictyostelium purpureum | reverse complement strand
ATATAAGAATTGTATTTATTATTACTATTTATTTATTTATTTAAATATTTATTTACAACATCCACCAGCAGCTTGTTTATTATCTTGACCATCTTGTTTAGATTGCGGGGCACCTAATTTAATACCAAAACTTTCATTATTTATATCGAAATCACCTTTTTGAATTTTTTCATAAATTTTACCAGCAGTATTTACAAAAGCTTCTTCGACATTTGAAGCTGTTTTTGCTGAGGTTTCCAAAAAGATAAGTCCATTTTCTTCTGCAAATTGTTTACCCTCTTCATATGAAACTGCTCTCTTTGATTCCATATCCGATTTATTACCAATTAAAATAATTGTCATATTACTATTTGCATAAGATCTTGCATCCTCTATAAAAATAATTTAAATAAAATTATAAATATTTTGTAATGATAATAAAAAAAAAAAAAACATCCACAATACTTACTTAGCCAACAAGTTAAATGATTAAATGTATCACGTCTAGTTATATCATAAACAAGTAATGCACCTGCTGAACCTCTATAATATGATCTATAAAAATATTAAATAATTAATTAGAATAAAATATAGTTTTTTTTTTTTTTGAATAAAAACAATCCTACCTTGTAATTGATCTGAATGACTCTTGACCAGCCTTTTATTATTATTTTATTATTTATTAAAATTAAAAAAGGTTAGATATTTTATTTAAATATTAAAAAAAAAAAAAATATTTTAATTACTCACTGTATCCCAAATTTGTAATTTAATTTGTTTATTATCAATTGTAATCATTCTAGCACCAAACTCTACACCTATAGTTAAATCGTGAACTGGTTGAAATCTTTTATCTGTAAACTGTAATAATAAACATGATTTACCAACACCTAAAATAATAATAAAAGTTAATATATTTCGAAAACAAGCACTTTTTTCTCTAATATGATTAGGGTCTATATTATTTATTATTTATTGTGTTTATTACTATAGTATTGTTTAATTACCACCACATATTTCATTGAAATACCTTAAGCTGCATGTATGACGGTAAAAGTGGTGGTAATAACAATAATAATAATAAATTATGAAAAAAACATACCAGTATCACCAATAATAATATATTTAAATAAAAAAGCATACATTTTTTCCTATAATAATATATATAATATAAATATAAATTTATAAATTTTTGTATTGAAAAAAAACAAATAAAAAAATAAAAATAAAACTTTTTAAACTTTAAATTTAAATGACAATTGAAAATTAATAAAATACAATTAATAAATAAGAAAAATAATAAATAAATATAAAGAAAAAAAAATTTTAAATAATAACAAAAAAAAAAAATAAAATTAAAAAAATAAAAAAAATAAAAAAAAAAAAATAAAAATTAAAAAAAAAAATAAAAAAATAAAAAAAAAAAAAGAAAAAAAAGAAAAATATTAACTCTTTTTTTCAATAAATGGATTATAAAATTTTTTTTTTACTTCTCTCTCCATGTTGATCAATTAATTTTTTTCATTGAATAAACATTAATATATTTTTTTTTTATAAAAAGAGAAACATTAAATATCATATTTTATCGATAAAATTTTTATTTATTTTTTATTTTTTTTTATTTAAATAAATTACTATTGTTATTGTTATTATATTATTATTTGATATTTTAAATAATTATATATTGTTATATATTTTTCCTATTCTTTTACATATTTATATACTTTTTTTTTTTTGGTTTTTTTTTTTTTGGGGGGTTTTTTTTAAGTTTTTTTAAGTTTTTTTTTTTTTTGAAATATAAACTATTATTATTTATCATTTAAAATTTATATTAATGTATCCATTTTTTTTTTTTTTTTAATGATTGTTATTATTATTATTTATTATTATTATTTTTTAAAAAAAGTGGGGAAAAAACTAAAATTACATGAGTGTACATTTACTTGAACAACATTTTGGAGTTGAAGATTTTTGTTGATGTTGAGTTGATAATTCAATTTTATCAATTGGTTGAACACCACTTTGAACACCACTGTTACTATTATTATTATTATTATTTGCTTTTAAATGTTTATGACTACCAGTTGGAGCTTCCTCTAATTGGTTATCATTATTATGAAGTTGTTGTTGTTTATGACGTGGTGAACTGCTTTTTTGATTCCATGAACCACCACCAGACTCTTTATTATTACTTTCGGAAGAGTTGGCAATTTGTGAAATACTAGCAGAATCTCTACGTAAAAGTGGTGGGTTGTTTGGTGAGGTATCATTTTCAGCGCCAATTGGTTTTGAATTTTGGCTAGATTTACCAGATGCCTCTACGTCGATGGTAGATGGCGAGGCTAAAACTTTACTATTATTTAAACCTGATTGGGCCAAGCCACGTTGTTGAGCAGCGGCACCAGAGGCGACTGGGCCTGAAGATGAAGAGCCAACACCTGATCCAGATGGTTGTTGTTGTGGTAATTCCCAATCGAATAGTGCACCTTCACTAAGACCGAGAGATGAATAGCAATCATTGAGTAATGATTGTAAAAATAAATAATTTGGTCTATCTTCATAGTTTAATGACTTTAAATGTTTCATGAATTGTGCAAACTGTGGTGGTAAATCTTTAACCAACTCTGGTGTGTTGAATCTTTGTTTCATATCACCAATTTGATCCTTATCCTTTAACTTTCTCCATGGAAGTTGTCCTTCAGCAAACTCTATTAAAACATAAAAAATTGACCATAAATCATCACGTCTACCTAAATCTTTTGAAAGATGTGAATTTATTGATGCATAACGTGCTGTACCTCTAAATCCAGTTGATTCTCTGGCTGGTCTTACTTCTCCTGATGCTAAAACAAATCTTCTTGCTAAACCAAAATCAATTAAATATGTTATATTTCTTTTATTTGGATTTAATCCAATTGCAAAATTTGACTATATTATAATTATTATTATTATTATTATTATTAAAAGAAAAGAAAAGTTAATAAAAAATGATAAAGATATTTATATAAATAATAAATATTTACAGGTTTAACATCTCTGTGTAAATAACCAAGGTCATGTACTGCTTGTAATGATTGAATCATTTGAATACCTAGTTTTAAAGTTGTACCTAATGAAAATTTACCATCAATTTGTTTACGTCTAAGTTCTGAAAGATTTTCCCCTAATAACTCCATTACCATATAGTTATAGTCATTATGTCTACCACATGTGATGAATCTACATACATATGGACATAATTGTAATTTCTTTAAAACTGCAACTTCTAAACGCAAAACCTGTTTTTTAGTATCGACTTTTTCAACTTTGATTGCAATTTGTTCACCATTGATAATATTTTTACCTGAAAAAATTTCACCAAATGCACCTTGTCCAATTTTTTTCATCACCGTCCATCTTCCTTTAATTAAACTTCCTGTGGTAAATCCAACATTATTCTATTTAAAATATTGATTAAGTTAATATCTTTTTATTATTATTGTTATTATTTTTATAAAAGTGCATTACCATTTTTTAATTTCTTTTTAAATTTTATATTTTTTATAAAAAAATATGTAATTTTAAAAAAACAATTTGTTTTGAAAATAATATTAAATTACTACAAGTATTTGACAGTATTAACTGTGTTATAAATATTCTTTTTTTTTTTGTTTTCTTCTATCCTGTGTATTTAGTATTAATTTTTTTTTTTTTCTATAGGTAATTTTTGAAAAATAAAAATAATTTAAATTAATATGTTTGTGTTTTATTTTGATTTTTATTTCTTTATAAAAAAAAAAAAAAAAATTTTGAAAAAATAATTGATTATAAAAATTTATTATAAATTATGAAATTTTATTTTATGTATATATGATAATATATAATATATTATTTATTTTATTTTAAAAAATAAAATAAAAAATAATACAAATAAAAAAAAAAAAAAAAAAAAAAAAAAAAAAGAAAAAAAAAAAAAAAAAACAAAAACAAAAACAAACAAGTTTTATATGGTGGTTATTTTTTTTTAAAACATAATATCATTTAATACTATAATGAAACAAAGTTGTTATTTTTTATTTTTTGTGTTACTTTAGTTTTGTGTGTGTCTGTGTGGTGTTGATATTTTTTTATTTTTTATTATTTTTTTTTTTTTTTTTAATTGTTATGATTGATGAGTGGGCAGTGTGAGTGTGTTTATTGTGTGTGGAGAGAGGGTGAGTTTATATTGAATATTGTGTGTGTTTTGTTTTATTTAATAAAATATTTTTATATAAAAAACTAAAGAAAACTAATATTATAACTATAGATGAATAAATATAATTTAAATATAATGTATTATATAAACTGACTTTTACTATTTTTTTTATAATTTTTTTATTTAAAATACTCTCTTTTGACAGTATTACTAACAAAGATATAATAATAATATGGTTATTTTTAAACAAAATAAAAAAAAAAATCTATTTTTTTTTTTTTAATAATTATTGATTAAAATTACTATTATTATTATTTATTTAAAAAAAATATAATAAAAAAAAAAAAAAAAAAATTTTCAAAAAAATTTTAAAAAAAAAATAGAAAAAAAAAAAAATAGTTTTTTTTAAAATTTTAAAAATATTTTTTTTTCTTTAAAAATATTATTATACTTTAAACGCTTTTTTTTTTTTTTTTTTTTTTGATTTTTTTTATAAAAAAAATAAAAAAAACCTTAAACTATCAAAAGATTATTTTAAAAAAATATTATTTTAAAATAAACACATTACAATAAGCTCTGGCACAAGCAACTTATTATAAAATCACCGGGAAGATTCAACCATCCAAAAAGGTATCGATAGTTGCAGGGTTCGAACCTGCGCCCCCGAAGGGAATGCCTTAGCAGGGCACCGCATTAACCACTTTGCTAAACTACCTTGGATATTTTCTGAAAGTAAATAAGCTCTATTGGAAGATTTTAGTTAAAAAATACTATATAAAACCAATAACCAGCCATTTTATCGTATATATCTCCTTCATATGCATTATAAAAAGAAAAATGATAAGGTCTTTGTTCATCTATAATTTTTTCAAGTTCTTTAGTAGCATTCATTAAAGTGGATTCTTCAAAAATAGCACAGTCCCCTGAATAAATATGTAGACCCCATACTTAATTAAGATAGAAGTGATATTGAATTTATCGGTAATAATTAATATTTAAATAAGAACCCTTCATATTACAAGATATTGGTTTATTTGTTAAAAATTAAAATAATTTTTGTCACAATATTCATTCCTTTTTTTCAAATTTAAAAATTTGTATTTTTTTTTACATTTAGATTATTCATATAAAAATTATTATAGGTAAATCATATATATTCAGGGCAATGTAAATCATCAACTAAAAACTAGGTGTTATTTGTAGATTCATTTAGTTCATTCTATTTTATCACTCAAAATCAATATTTATACACAGTTTTTATTAAAAGATGGATCTAGGGCTTCATTTATCAACATTGGCATTGATGGCTGCAGTTATTTCAAAAACGATTTAATATGCAGTTTGTAAAATGGGGTTGCTGTTATAGATTTAAATAATATTGAAGATAGCCCAGGTGATTGTTTTTATATTTCAACTCATAATAACATAGGAATTCAATTCAATATTGCCGAACAATAAAACATTATTCTACACCAATTATAGATAACAATAATAATCAAACTTTTACTGCAATAGATAGCTATAATTATAAACACAAAACTAATAGTAAAAAGTCACTAAGTTTTAGAAAATTATAAAAGTAATTATTTCAAAAAGATGAAATTTATAGCCAACTAGACTCAAAACTAAAATTGAACCCTGCAACATCGCCAACAGGTCTTAAATAATATATTAATAAAATTACATAGCACTGCGATCAAAAAATTAAATAGCAATGTTATAATAATGATTTAAAGGAACAATTAATAGAGAATCAAATAAAATATATATTGCACACAAATTAATTTCCAATTGGAAGGATATCGTTAATTCAACATCAAAAAAATTTGAATTTATTACCCATTATATTATAATTATTTTTTTTTTATAGATTTTGTTTGTTTTTTATAATTTAATTATAAAAAAATAGCACCATAATATTAGATTTATCAATATGGTTTTGTGAAGGTTTTTGAAAAGGAAAAAAAATATTAAAATTAATAAAATCA
>NW_003519682.1:29974-35667 GCF_000190715.1 Dictyostelium purpureum | reverse complement strand
CCGATGATGCATTATAGAAATCGAAATATAAACTCTTCTCGAAAAGTGGTGTGACAAATGATAAATAGTAAGTAGTGGTATTTCAAAAATTATATATCTAAATTTTATTAAATTAACATTTTTATTTAGTCATTGTATAAAATTATTAGATTGGTTCAAATACAGAGACCACATGTGCTTGGTATTCAGGAAATATGGGTTAAGTTTGTATGATTTTTTAAAAAAAAATAAATATAGGCCACTTCCACTATCACAAATTCAAAAGATCGGTAGACAACTTTTAACTGCAATATATTGTAAGTTTAGTATTATTAACAATATTTAATTTGGTATACTAATTGTAAATTTAATTTTCTTAAAAAAAAAAAAAGCAATGCACAAATTATCATTAGTACATACAGATTTGAAACCAGAGAATATTTTATTGGAAAAGACAAACTATGGCATACATCAAGAAAAGAAAGTACCAATCCAATTGCAAATGGAATCCTTACAATTTGATCTAAATCAATACTATCATTTAAACCAAACTGATATAGTCGTAATAGATTTCGGTGGCGCAACATTCGAGAACAAACACCATACCACTATAGTTTGTAGTAGACCTTATAGACCACCTGAAATTATTCTTGGAATGGGTTGGTCATATCCATGCGATATTTGGGGTGTCGGTTGCATTTTAGTAGAGTTATATTTAGGTTTCACTTTGTTTGATACTCATAATAATAGACAACACCTGGCCATGATGGAAAAGGTTATGGGTCCATTTCCACACTCTATGTCAAATATTTCAAAGTAAGATATTATATATTAAATAGTTTTATCATTATAATTTTATTAATTTTTTTTTTTATTTTTTTAGGAAATATTTTGAAAGTGATGGTAAACTTTCAAAGCCTCAATCAGAAGATGAATTAAAATCATTAGAAAGAGTAGAGAATTTAAAAAGATTAAAAGATTATTTTCATCCATGTCACAAATCATTTTTTGACCTTTCTTGTAAACTTTTAGAGTATCAACCAACCAAAAGAATTTCCGCCAAAGATGCCCTGTCACACCCATTTTTTGACTTTAGTATTCAAAATGATTTATTTGAACCTATTATAGGTATACCAGAATGTTAAACAATAAACAATATATTTTATTGTATTTTGTTTTCTTTTTTTTATATTAAAAAAAAAGAAAAAATAGAAAAAAAAGAAAAGTTTTGTTTTATTTTATTTTTTAATTTACCTTTTATTTATTTATTTATTTAAAATAATAATTAAATTTTTTTAATACAATAAATTTTGTGATTACCTTCTTTTTTATTATACACCAAACCAATTAATATTTAGGTTGCTTAAATTCTATGACATGTATATAGATATTTATGTTCAATATTTAAATCGTGTTCAAACCATTTGTTTAGTGAACACTTGTATTCATATATTGACGAGTTGCTTGGTAAATAAATTGAATCTTTGTAATCAAATAGCAATCTTGAAAAATTTGTTTTTTTAATGCATCCAGGGAGAGGATATATGGTCTTGGTCTTGATGTCAAATCTATAGAATTGATTAATTTTCCATTTATAAATATACAACGAGTGGTTATTTGGAACATAGCAACTGTGAGAAAATAAAGTTTCTTTATTATTAAATTTATATATTGTTGTTACAGTACGCTCTTTGATATTAAATACATCAATAGTTTGATTATAGTCATGTTCCGATATCCAACCCCCTAGCATATATAAACAATCTTCTTTTGGTGAATAACAGAGCTGGCTTTCTAATACTGGTCCATTGGTTTTAGCATATTTAATAAACTCGTTAGTTCTAATATTCCACTGATAGATGTTTTCTTGAAGAGCACCATTTAATAATCCACCCACAATATAGATATTTTCTTTACCGTCAAAGAAAGATGACTTATACATAGAGCTATCCATCATTGATTTATTTGATATTAAAAAGGTATTTTGAGAGTTTATATCATATCTTAAATATTTGTTTCCATTTAGGATATATATAGAGTCATTTGTTGATGAAATAGAAAATAATGAACCTCTAAATGTCCCAAACTCTTTTTGTAAGTTGTTTTTAAAATTAAACTTTTCTATTTTTTTACTGTTGATATTAAAACCATATAGAGTATTAATATTATTATGGTCATCACCACAAAATAAAAATATATAAGTTTCGTTAAATTTATTGTAACTTTCCATTTGTCTTGGATAATGTGGAATACATTTTAATTGTTCATTTTTTGTTGATACAATTTCATAAATTCCTTCATTTTCTTTATTATTATTGTTGTTGTTATTGTTATTGTTATTGCTTTTTTGATATTCTTCTTTTTGATTTTCTTTTTTAACAATTGTAATACTATTGGTTTTATTAATATAATTTTTTAAAATATTTTCTTCACCTAATGAATACATTTTAACTTTATTTTAAATGGTACAACTAATTAATGAAATAAAAAATGAATAAAAACAAATAATAAAAAAATAAAAAACAAAAAAAAAAAAACAAATAAATAAAATTTTTCCTTATAAAATTTTTTTTTATTTTATTTATTTATTTATTTATTTTATTTTATTTTATTTTATTTATTTTATTTTATTTTTATTTTTTGTTTTCTTTTACTTTTTTATTAATGTGTCAATTTTAAAAAAAAACAGTTTATAACACACCCCCATTAAAAAAATAATTAAAGAAATTAAATTTTTTTTTTTGTGTCTAAATATACACTGTGTATATCATGCATGCAACTATGTGTTTTTTTCCCAATAAAACTACATAATAGACCAACAATTAAATGTTGCTGTTTTTTTAATTTTAATTAATACTTTTTGAAAATAAACTTGAATTTTTTTTTTTTCAAATTGGTATGATTATTATTTGTTTCTTGAATTTAAGTATATTATAAAATTAGATATATAACATTTGGAAATCTAAAATTAAAAGTAAATAATTAAAAATGTTCAAATAAAAATTTTTATGAAATTTAGATTTTAAACCCACTGTTTAAAATTTTATGTGGTAATATTTTTAATAATAAAAAACAGAGTTTAAATGATTTATAAAAAAAAATATTGCTTTTATTACTATGTACAAGGGGGGCAGTTATATTATATATATATCCACTCCAATTTAAAGATATTAACCACGATAAGCACTTCTTAAAAACTTTCTATGGTCAGATAGATTTGAGGGAGCCGCAACATTAACAGGTAAGTTGACTCTGAATGAGGGAGTTGGGTCTATTCTTCTAAAAAAACTATTTGGAACATTCCTATCAATTGAATTGCTTGTTTTTGCTACCTTTGGTACTGAATTGACATTAATTCCCTTTATAGACGCTACAGTTGGTATCGATGAAGAGGTTTCTGGCCCTCTAAAGAAACCACCAGGATTTTTATCAATTGTAGTGGTTGTTATTATGACTGTATTTGAGGTGGTGGATGTAGTAGTGGTGGTGGAAATGGTGGAAGTGGTTGTTGGGTCTACAAGTGGTTTTGTTATTTCAGATTCTTTTGGTGTAATCGCTATAATTGATTTTGGAAGAGAAGAAAAGGTTACTCTTGTTGACAATGATGAGGAATTTTCTGATTGTATAACAGTTGGTACTTGATTATCTGGAAGTGTTACTACATTTTTACCTAGAGGGGTTCTTAAAAACATTCTACTGTCAAATGAAATTGGTTTTCCGCCATATTCTAACAATTCACTTGATGTACCATTTTTTAATAAAACCTCTTTTGCTTTTAAAATTGATTCATCTTTTAAAAATAAATTTAAAAGATTGAAAATTATATAAATTATTTTTTCAAATTCTTTTGTATCACCCCTGTATCCTTCATTTAAAATGTCCAATGATTTTTTTGCCTTGTCTATTGGTGTCTCTATATGATATGCGCCCATTCCATTATTTAGATTATCCTCACTACCAACAATATTCGAACATATAAATTTATCTGGTCTGTTCGAAAACCCAAAATCACCCAATATTCGTTCATCTTCTTCTAATTGAAAAACATCACATACACCTGATTCTAATGCGATATTAAAATCTCTTGTTGATCCAAAGTAAGAATCTATTTAAAATTATGATAATGTTAATATATTGTTTTTTTTTGCGATTTTAAAAAATAATTAACTACATACTTTTGGAAACAAAACTAACCCCGCCATTATTAATATTTACTATTGATAATACTTTAATCCCATTTGTTTGGTGTTTCTGTGAATAATATTTAATTTGATCGCCGCATGTCGAATAAGTTGATATTGGAAAAAAAGTTGCTGAAACAAAACCATTTACTCTATATTTTTTATTACTAATTGGATTATTATATGATTTAATACTAATTGGCTCACTGCTAATTCTATTTAATTGGCTCTATATTAAAAAATTTTAGCTTAATATATTTTTAAAAAAAAATTTTAAAAAAAATATTTATAATTATATATTTACAATTGTTGTATTTAATAAAAAATGAAATGATAACAAACCAATAATTTCATCCAAGTATCGTTTTGCTGTGTATTGATCAATGTTGCATTCTATTGAAAGTGAACGCATGGTTGGGTACTTTTTGATATAAAGGAAAAATAGCAACAATTTTAAAAATAATTCATTGTTTACTTGATCTGGTGGTGCAATGAGGCTGTATAATTTGAAGAAATCGTTTTTAGATACCCAATAATATTGTTTAAACAAATTGTCATCAACACTTTTAAAATCATCAAAATTTTGAATTGATAATTTTAATGTCATCCCCATTTTTTTTTTTTTTTTTATAATTATATTATTATTATTATTATTATAAATTATTATAAATTATTTGTATAATTATTAAATTAAAAAAAAAAAAAAAAAAAAATTATTTGTGTTGTAACAATGCCCCACTTATAAAAAATGTTTTTTTATTTTTTAATTTTTTTTTTATTGTTTTTTATAATATGTTATTATTATATATTATAAATTATATTATTAATTAATAGGTGGGGTCTTAAAAAACATTAATTTAAATTACGAAAAAAAAATAAAAATTTTAAAAAATAAAAATTTAATTAAATTTAAAAAAAAAAAAAATAAAAAAAAAAAGAAAATTTCTTTTAATTTTCTTTTTGATTGAAAACAGATATAAAAAAGAGTCAATTAACTCTTTTATGATGGTATGTTAAAATAAAAAATAATTTTAATAATTTTAAAAACCATAATTTATAATTAATTTAAAAATAATCATATTTTCCCAAATTATTAAATAATTTTTTTTTTCTATTTTTTTTTCACTTTTTTTTTTTTGGAAATCACAATTATTTTTTTTTATTTTTTAATTAAAAATATATAATTATATTATTATTTTATTTATAAATGGGGAATGACACCAAATTTTTCAATGTTTGGAGGTAATTTTTATTCACAAATTAACAATTTATAATATCTAAAACAAATATCAAACTAATCTTATTTTTTTTTTTTTTTTGTATAGGAATGTTTATATTAGAAATTTAATATTTTCATATTTAAACAAACTAAACTCATTGGTGTACTATGAATTTAATTTAAACGATCACATAAATGGGACCAATTTTCATAATAATAAAAATAACTTTAAATTGTTTGATTACTTAAAAATGTTAAAACAGATTGTATAACGTCAACAACCATCATTCAAATTTACCCACATCAGTAGACAC
>NW_003519682.1:0-29030 GCF_000190715.1 Dictyostelium purpureum | reverse complement strand
CCAAGCCATCGATTATTTCACCTAGAGCTATTTGATCTAATAAATAATATGACCCCAAAAATATTTTCTAATACAGTTAACCCAAATACCCAACTAATCAAATCACTAAAATATACTTCAGAGTCATTTCAAAACAATTTAGCAGATCTCCCACACTCCTTAACAAATCTAGAACTTGGTCTCTCATATTCCAGAGATTTATCGCAAATAAGGTATTTAAAATCTCTTGTCGCTCTAAAACTCTCAATCAAATTTGTGTACTTTTCTTTTGATGACAAAAAACCAAATCAGTTTCCAGATAGTCTAACACTATTAGAGTTGGGTACAGATTCGATCTCCTATCTTTTACGTTCCTATACCTGCCAAGGTGGTGTGCATCATAAAAAATTTCAAATCAATAACACTTGGATACCAAAAAATATAAAAAACTTGATACTTTGGGGAAATCCAACATACATGCGACAAAGTCAAGAATCTTTAATACCCCAATCGATATATATACACAACTCGAATAAAAATTTAAATGAAATCATAAATCAAGATCAAAATTTATTTTTAGAGAAATTCAGAACTTTAAATACAACCAAAATGAAAAAAGTTTATAAAAATATATTAAATAAATATATAAAACAAAACAACCTAATAAATTAAAAAAATAAAACAAATTTATAAACATTGTTTCAAATTAAAAAAAAAACAATAGAATAAAATGTTTTGTAAAAAAAATTATATTTTTGGTTCAAATAAAGAGAAATAAATTTTAATTTTTATTTAGTTAAATTTAATGTTCTTCAAATAGATAATTGAAGATAAAGATAAAGTAACAACTATTCTTTAATAATCAATTTTCTTTCTTTTTAAAAACAAAAAGAATAAAATGAAAAAATATAAATTTAATATAAATAGTTTATGTCAGAACTTCTTAGATTTATTCCTCACTGTTTTGTTTTGCAATGTCAGTACAGGTCTGTTTTTTTCATCATATTAAACTATTTATATCATCTTTATATAATTCAAATTATAAGATTTGCAAATAGAAAAAGAAGAAAATCGGCCACACAAGAATACAAAGACAATTCAAAAAAGATAAAGAACGAATCAGGACAGTTATTTCATGGTTTCAAGATAAAAGAGATAAGAGCAAAACCTATAGTTATAAAATAAAATTTAAATGTTAATAAATAAACTTTAAAAATAACCATTATTATTTAAAAAAAACTATGTATTTTTTTATTTTTTTAAAAAACAAATATTTGTTTATTTAAAATTGGGTCAGTAGCAAAACTGGCGTGTTTTATCCGTATGTCAGCAATGATGTTGCAGACTGGGGCGGTGTGTATCATCATACAATTTTAAATATTGATATACAAATGTTTTTTTTTTTTATTTATTTTATTTGTTTAACTTACTATTTGAGTTGCTGCTTAATGAAAAATAATTATTTAATTTTTTGTTTTTATAGGTTTTTAAAAAACGAAAATTTTTTCAGAAACGCAAAAAAAAAAAAAAAAAAGTTTTTTATTTTTTCATTTTTTGTTTTTTTATAAAATATTATGTAATTTTTTTTTACATTAATTTTACAAAGTTTTTAAAATATTTTTATATTTGGCCAAAATTTATTTTATTTTTTAAATTTTAATCTATCAAATAATCAATATATGCAATTTACATTCATTACCATTACTATAAATATTAAAAATCGTTATTTCACTAATATATCACTGTTGTGTTTAAAAAAATAATATGAAATTATTTTTTTTTCTTTAAATGTATCCAAATTTTTAAAATAAAAATAAAAAAAGTGTTAAATATTAAAATGAATAAAAATATTAATATTATTATTTGTTATAAATACATGTTTGAACAAAAAAAATAATATTCATTGAACAAAATTTAATTAATTTTATTTTACTTTTATTTTTTTTTATTATAAAAATAACTAAAGTAATCTCATTCTAAAAAAATTTTCTTCAAAACCTAAAAGAAGTATTTTTTCAAAAATGAGAGGGGAGAGGAAACTTAGATTAATCATTCATTTTTTTTTTTATTTTTTTTTTATTTTTTTATTTTTTTTTTATTTTTTTTTTCAAATTTTTTTCAAAATTTTTTATTTTTTGCTACCTTATACGTCATATAAAAAAATATATCAAAAATAATTTTATTTTTATATATATATTTATATATGTATCAAATATATATATATAAATAAATAATTTTATAATATTAAAAAATATTAAAAGAAAACTTTTTTTTTTTATTTTTTTATTTTTTATTTTTTATTTTTTTAATTTTATTTTTTTTAATAATTTTTTTTAATAATTTTTTTTAAAATTTTTTTTTTTTGTATTATAATAAATTAATTAAATAATTATCATTTTTATTTTAGTAAAGGTTATTTGTGTTTAGTTGTATCAAATTCTCTTTTATTTTTTGTTTTTTTTTTTAAAATCATAAAAGAAACCATATTATAAATAATAATAATAATATTTTATTAAAATAAATATTAAATAGACTGGATTCTAAAGAATTTTTCAATAATATTGGTAATAATAATAATAAAGGAGGTGCAGAAGAGGAGGAAGTTATAGCTAGAGAGGAAGAAGCTTTAAATCAAGAAGAAATATTTCCTAATAATAATAGTACAGAAGATATATTACCAAATATTTTAGAAAATAGTGGTAGTGAAATTAGTAGTACAAGTAATCAATTTAATGTTTCACATCTAGTTAAAACACCCCCAGTAATACCCTTTACAGATTTAGATACATTTTCAGATTATGATTTAAACTCTGAACTATCATTAGAAGAAATCAATAATAATAGTAATAATAATAATAATACCTTTGTAACTTTAGATATAAATAATAATAGTAATAGTACCAATAATAATTTAGATTATTCAGAAACAAAAGTGGATACTCAATTTAATCTTGACTCAACATCAAATAATACCACAACAAATACATTAAAAAGGAGTGGTAGTATTGGTAATAGCAGAAAAAGAATTAACTCTGTTGGAGAAGCAGCATCATCATCAGCAAATCATTATATCGGAGCTAGTAGTTTAAACTCTAGCATTATAAATTCAGAAACGGAATCTAAATTAAAGACATTACATAAAAATAAGAGCAGTGATCACCACATGGGTCATCAAAAGGGTATTGGTATAATGGGTTCGAATAACATAAATACCTATAACGATGACGATGAGGATCACCCAAATAAATACAATACCGATAATAATACAGGAGCAATCCTAACTTCATCACACCACCGGGATGGAGATGATAATAGTGATGATGATGGAAGTGACCAAGAATCCGATATCCATCAACCATTAACCCAAGCAAATTTTTATAAAGTTTATGAAAATCATATGAACAGTGTTCCAAAGAAGAAATGTAAGATAATAATAATAATAATAATAATAATAATAATAATAATAATAATAATAATAATAATAATAATAATTGTAAAATTTACACATAAACTAACTTTATATTTTTTTTTTATTATATAGTTGTATATCTATTCCCAGTTTGGTTAGAAGAAAAATTAAGGAAATTTGATGATCCAATTATAAGAGCTTGTCAATTTTATACAGGAAAACCAATGTATTATTTTAGTTTATTTATTACAGCTTTAGTAGCGGTAGAGATTGCAATGATAGCACCCTTTTTTTTATTTATTATAGGCCAAGATACATTAGCTACAGAATTTACATATTTAGCATTACTTTTGTCATTAATTTCACAAGTGCCAAAACGTTTCCTTTGGCGTTTCAGACCATATATGGTAAAGAGAGCGAAAACAGTTAAAAAAGATATGACATCCTCATTTCCATCACGTGCAGTAACCTGCTCAGTTGTATATAGCTATGCAGTAATATGGATCGCCACATATTATCAAGATCATCAAAACACAACAGTCGAGTGGTGGATGCCAATCATGTTTGTTTCATGGGTATTGTTATCTTCATTTGCACGTATCAATTTAGGTGTACATTATCCAAGTGATTGCGTTGGTGGGGTTATTCAAGGTGCTATAGTTTGTATTGCTGGCACTGCTTTTAGAAAGGTTGATATAGTCGGTTGTCGTTCTTGTTGGGATGATTCTTGCTATGCTGCTATAGATTCTGCTCAAGAAATAACGTTTGCTCATATGAGCCGTTTAAATTTTATAATGCTAGTATCTTTAGTCTTATTGTTTTTAGTTGTACCAATAGTTTCCGTTATGAAGCCTGTCGATTTTTGGTCAAAATGTGATCGTGTCTATGGTATGTTGTTCCCAGCCATCGCTTTCCAATTATTATTGCTTTGTCCAAGTAGTTATCATTTAGGTGGATCTTTATCGAAGCCACACAACCCACATTGGTATTCTTATATATTTGGTGGTGTTTTAGCTTTATGTGCAACAGTAATTATTACACTATCTATTTCATTCAATACAATTTATTATCAATATTTATTAACATCATCCATTTTTTTTTCTATAGTTAATACCAGCAAAGGCTAAAATTGATGCAAAATATTCAATTGTTACATTTTGGGTTTTATTCATAGTTTTAGCAGGATCATTATTTTCATGGAGATTAGGAATGATAGGTTAATATAAATTTTATATTTAAAAAAAGTTTTCAAATTAAAATTATAAATAATAATAAATTCAGTAAAACAATAATAATAATAATTATATAATAAACTCAGTATAATATTAATTATTAAAAAAACAGATAAAAATTTTAAAAAATAAATAGGTAATAGAGTTAAAAAATTATAATAAAAAAAAAATTCAAAAATAATTCAAAAAAAAATTCAAAAATAGTTTTGTATTTATTATCATTTATTCATCTTTCATTTTGCCACAAAACTAAAAAAAACAAATACCTTTCAATAGCTTTTTAAAGTATACCTATTGTTATGTATCATCTATAATACCTTTTATTATAATTAAAAAATATAATAATATTAGATTATCATAAAAAAAAGAAATTATTCATTAAAAGGAAAATTTCTATCTGATAGATTTCCTTTTTGAGTCTATGGTATCATAAAAAAAAATTTAATCTTTTATTATCTGAATGCTGTGTATCGTGTGGTTGATAAAAATTGTTTTGTTGTTTTATTAATTTGTATTCAAACTTGTGTGATATAAATAATTTAAAACAATTATTATAATTCAAAAATATTATAAAGAGAAGAGAATTAAATAAATTTATATATTTATTTATTTTCAATATACAGGGTTTATATGTTGTAGAAATTGTAATAAAAATAGAACAATAAATAAAAATAAAAAATGTAAGTCCTATAAATCAAATTTATTGTAATAATTTTGTTTTTAAAATAAAATCTGAGATATATGAAAAATAAGAGGGGTAGAATTTTAATATTTTTGAATTTTTAGTTTATTTATATTTTTATGTGTGGGATGTTTTTTTTTTTTTTTTTGTGTGTGTGTGTTCGAGATTTATTTTGCATACAACAATTACTTGACATGTGTGATATTCGTGTTTTTTTTGTATTCAAATAGTATTTATTTAATTAAGATAAAAAAAAAAAGTATAATACTTTTTTATTTTAAAAGTGTTACTACCAAATCCTATTTTTATTTTTATTTAAAAAAAGAATTTAAAAAAAACAAAATGACATAACTAAAATAGCAATTGCTAATGATATAAAAATAAAATTGGTATACACAATTTACTCTGGTGTGTCATTAAAAAAAAAAAAAAAAATTTTAATCACAAAATAAAATAAAAAATAAAAAAATAGAAAAAAAGATACCAATTAAATTGGGCAATATTTGCAGCTTGGGAACAACAAAAATAATTTTTTTTTTTTTATTTTTATAATATTATTTTTATAATAAAAAACACACATGAGTCAAGGCGCGTTCATATGATCCGTGATATAACCGACAAAAGGTAATTATGAATTTTTTTTTTTTTTTTATTTTTATTTTAATTTTTTTTAATTTTTTTTTTTATAAACATTTAAAATAAAAATAATAAATAATTTTTTTTTTATTTTTTTATAAATTTATAATCATATACTCCCAAAAAGAATATTTCTAATTCATCCAATAGTTTTTAGATAGTTAAAAGAGTAGTAGTTTGAAAAAGAAATTTTTAAAAAATTTTTAAATAATTAAAAAAAAAACTAAAAAACTAAAAACTATTTTTTTTTTAAAATTTTTTTATTTATTTTAATTTTTTTCATTTTATATCACAATTAATTCGTTGATAACTGCATCGTTTTCTTTTTCTTTTTTTTTTTTTTTTTTTCATAATCTTTAATACAAAAATCTCAATTACTTTTAAAAGTAATAATCACTAAATAAATTCTTTGTATTATTTAGATAATATCACACATATACATATATAAAAAATAATGGACACAACTACATCATTCCCAAAAGATAAAATTAAAATCTTATTATTAGAAAATATTCATTCTGCTGCAATTAAACAATTCAATGACCAAGGTTTTCAAGTAAGTAGTATTTAATGGTTTTGTGATAAATCATATCTAAAACTATAATTAACTAATTTTATTTTTATTTTTTTTCATTTCCTTTTTTTTAATTTATTTTTTTAAAATTTTAAAATTTTATATTTTTCATTGGATTTTTTTTTTTTTTTTATCTTTTTATTATTTTTTAATTAACAATTAATAATTAATAGGTAGAATCAATTTCATCATCATTACCAGAAGAAAAAATTATTGAAAAAATTAAAGATGTCCACGTTTTAGGTCTTAGAAGCAAAACTAAAGTCACTGAAAAGATATTAGATGCAGCCAATAGATTATTAGCAATCGGTTGTTTTTGTATTGGTACCGATCAAGTAGATTTACATGCCGCTGAAAAAAGAGGTATCCCAGTTTTCAACTCACCATTTTGCAACAGTCGTTCAGTAGCCGAGTTAATTATCGCAGAGATCATTATTCTTTCAAGAAAATTAGGTGATCGTAGTAAAGAAATGCACGAAAAGAAATGGAGAAAAGAGTCTAAAGCTTGTCACGAAATTAGAGGTAAATCATTAGGTATTATTGGATATGGTCATATTGGTAGTCAACTCTCAGTATTGGCTGAAGCTATGGGTATGTCAGTTTCTTACTATGATATTGCTCGTCGTCTTCCATTGGGTAACTCTAAAATGTGTCCAGATTTAAAGAGTTTATTAGAATCAAACAATTTTATTACCTTACATGTTCCAGATACTGAACTCACTAGAGGTATGATTGGTGAAGAAGAAATCAATACAATGAAAAAAGGTACCTACCTCTTAAATGCCTCACGTGGCAAAGTAGTTCAAATCCCACATTTAGCCGCTGCTCTTAGATCTGGCCATTTAGCTGGTTGCGCCGTTGATGTTTATCCAAGTGAGCCAGAAGCTAATTGCGATGATTGGGAAACTGAACTCCAAGGTTGTCCAAATACTATTTTAACACCACACATTGGTGGCAGCACAGAAGAAGCTCAAGAAGCTATTGGTCTCGAAGTTAGTGATCTCATCATTTCTTTCATTAACAGTGGTGCCTCCGCTGGTTCTGTTAACTTCCCAGAAGTTACCATGCCATATAGTCCATCAACTCATCGTATTCTCAATATTCATAACAACAAGCCTGGTGTTTTAAGAGTAAATAGTGACAATACATTTTATAAAATCATACAATAGTGGTTTTATATGGTGTTTTTTTTTATAGTTATGATTGTTTAATTTGTTTTTGTGTAGATAATCATATATGTGTTTTTTATATATACTTTGTTTTTTTTTGTATTTAACTATCAACTTTAAATTGTATTGTCAATAGGGGTTAAAGAAAATATCAAAAACAACAACAACAACAACAACAACATTACTATCAATATCAACATCAACACCCATCCAAACCCATCCAAACCCATCAATACCCATCCACACCTACACCAACATCAATTCAAAAACTCTATTTAAACACCATTCGATTATTTAAAAATAGTTGCAACATTATATTCATATATTATAATTATATCATTATATCCATATAATATTATCTATATAGTCATTTATCATTATATTTATATCCATTTACATATCTATATATATTTTTGCATTGTTAAATTTATCAAGCAACCAATCACCACCCAATATCAGCTTTTATTATAACAACCCAACTGCGTTTTATTGGAATTTTTAGTTTTTTATTTTTTCAAATTATCGTCATAACTATAATTTTTTTTATTTGTTTCACTTTTAAATATTAAATATTAATAATAATTTCACTTTTCTCTTTTTTTGTCTTTATCTTTCCTTTCTATAATTTTTGTGTATTTTTATTTTATTTTTTTTCCTCAAATAATAAACAGGATATCAATAATATTTTATCAGAATTCAATGTATCTGGTCAAGTACTTTCAACAAGAAAACAAATTGGTTATATTATTGCTGACGTAGATTCCAAGGCTTCCAAAGAAATTAAAAAGAAAATCAGCGATCTTCCAAACTCTATCCGTACCCGTATTCTCTATTAGATATAATTCATTAGTTAAATTATTAATTTAATTTAATATATAAATTTATAATTAATAATAATAATAATTAATAGTAATAATAGAAACAACAGTAATATTAATATATAATATTATTGTCCAGTTCTATTTAGTACTATTTTTAAAATATCTATCCATCCAAAAAAATCCAAACCAATTTGTAAATTAGCAAATCAAAAAAATATAAAAAAATAAAGAAATAAATTAAAATATTATTTATTTAAATAAAAAAACAAATCAACGCATTAAAAAAAAGGCTCACAGCATCTGAATCTATCTTTTTTAAAAATTATGATAATTTTTTTTTTTTATGAAAAAAAAAAATCAAAAAAATCAATAAAATCAAATTTTGTTGATTGTCTCACAAAAACCCATTTTTAACTCATAAAATGCGGTTTATAAAAAAAAAATGAATTAAAAAACTTTTTTTTTTTTTTTTTTTTTTTCTTTTTTTTTTATTTTGTTTTCCTAATATATTTTATTTATTTATTTATTTATATATTTATTTGTAAAAATGAAATTACTTGTTTTATTATTACTCGCTTTTATTGTTTTGGTCAATGGTCATGCTGTTTTGTAAATATCAAAAAAATAATACAAAGAGCCAAATAAATAAATCGAAAAAAAGAAATACACCAAAAATAAAAAATAAAAAAATAAAAAAATAAAAAAAAAAATAAAAAAAAATAAAAAAACACTCAACCAAATAAAAAAAACACTTAACAAAATAATTTATTACAAAAAAAATAGATAATAATAACTATTCGATTAATAAAATTATTAATTGTTTATTTTTTTTTATTTATTCAGAGTTAAACCAACACCTTTTTCAAAAAATCCATCAACTGCACAACCATGTGGTGCAGGTACTCCACAAACCACAAATACTTTAGGTAAAATTTGCAGAGGTAAAACTAACACTTTTGTTTGGGATGTTGTTGTTGGTGATGGTACTGGCAAAGTCACCTTTAAACTTAGCACCAAAAACGACAAAAATAATTTTGATGTAACCCTTGGCACTTCAGTTGAAAACCCAGATAAAGTTGGTACTTTTTCACTCCACGTTGACATTCCTAAAGATGCACCAGAGGGTAATTTCCTTATTCAAGCTTCTTCCTCAACAAAATGGAATTCATGTTCATTCGTTCAAGTTACTGATGATTGTACTGAAGATGAAAACCCAACTACTGAAGTCCTTGCTTTTGGTACCGGTGATGCTAAATTCTGTCAAATGAAACTTGGTAAAAGCGTTGTTGTTCCAGTTGGCACTGTTCTTACTGAGGCAGATGATGACACCAAAGCAGTTTTCTCTAGAAATATGAATAACATAAATGTTATTGGTACCAATACTTCCGAATGTGGTTCCTTATATAAACCAATTTTATGTGATACCACTTTCCCATTAGCCCCAGGTTCCGATGGTAAACCAGTTTACCAAGTTAGTTATGATGATTGTACTAGTTTCATCAAAACTTGTGATGTATCTTCACATATTGACCTTTACCCATGCGGTATCTACAAAGCTGGTTTGGAAAATTCTTCAAGCAAACTTACCATCTCTGCATTCTTTGCTATTTTAATTTTTTCAATTGTTTTATTACTTTAATTTTATTAAAAATTAATTAATTAATTTGCTTAAAACAATTAATCAAATAAAAATCACCCGAAACCTTATTTATTTATTTATTCAAAAAATTAAATCCCTACTTTTTTTTTTTATTTTATCGATTTTTTATTAAATTTTTTTTTTTGTTGATTTTTTATTTAATTTTAAAAATTGGTGATTAAATGTTTTGTGGGTTTTTTTTTTTGTAAATTAATAACATTACAATGGAAAAAAGAAAAAGAATAACTTTATTTAATCTGGAGGAAGAAATAAATAAAAACAGAGTTTCTAAAACAAAGGATAAATCAAAAAAAAAAGAAACAAATCAAACTAAGACAATAATACCAAATAAAAAAATAAATAATAAAAATTATTTTTTCAAATTATCAGATAACTATATATTAAATGGATCTTCATTATTTAGTGACGAGGTATTTTATGTAAATAGTGATATTAATAAAAAAGAATATGGTAGCATTTTCTGTAAAGACAAAATTCAAATTGGTGATGGGATCAAATGTGAATTTTCATATCAAATACTAGAAAAGAAATCAACAGATAGTTTTTATTTTATTATTCACAGCTCAGAAAATTTCTCTTTTAGAAACCTTGGACTTGGGTCAAAGGATAGTTTCATAGTGGTTAAATTTACATCAATGTTTTCGTCCAATGATCAGTTTTCATTTTTATCAGCAGAGGTCCTCAGTTCTCAAGTAAAAAATGGTACATCAAACTATTTATCAATGGGGTCAAAAAGTTTTAGTAATAATTTAAACGATTCAAAATATATAATCAATATTTCATATAATAGAAAAGCTTCAAAAATTTCGATACAATTAAACAGTGATGAAAAATTAGAAAATATAAAGATACCATTTAAAATTCCATCAAGATGTTATTTTGGGTTTGCAATAGAGGAATCTTATCATTTTCAAAAAAATCTAATCCATTTTTGCAATTTATCAATATAAAAAATTAAAAAAAGTAAAATAAAATGTAAAGTTTTTTATTCTCTTTTTATATAAAAGTACAACAATTATTTAATTCTTTTTTTATTGACTTTCGAAATAGATAAATCTATAGGGAAATTGAGGTTTGAAATGAGAGAGTTCAACGAGTTTCCAATCAATATTGATGGTTACTTTTCCTTGATCTGAAATTTCTATCATTTTGAGATATGGGAATCTTTTTTTTGATAGGTGTTTAAACAATTCACTTACTGTATTTTGGATTGTAGTTTCGAAACATTTGTTATCACATAAAGGTTTATTGTCTTTATAGTCTTTTTCTAATTGAGTTCCCAGCGCATTATATACCAATGTTAAAGAAAACTTTTCTAAATAGATTGCTCTTTTTAATATTTTTAGAAATGGAATTACATATTGTAGTTTTGTTGTTTGATCTATTATAAATTCTAGTGAGGTGATTGTTTCCTGCTTATTCCTTTGTGGATGTGAGATGAATGAATGCAATACAAGTTCGGGTGGTATTTCATCCACTATTAGAGTAAATTCTGGTACCCTACACATATTATAGCTTGTGTGATAATATGTAAAGAAATCCATGCAAGTTGTACTGATATTTTGAATGGTTACAGTGTTGATTTTTAACATGTTCAATGCATTTAATCTTTTATCCTTTCTACCATTGTAACCATAGAGATGAATATAAAAGTTTTTGCCACAGTTCTCTTTCGTAAAATCTTCAAATGATTGCTTTTTAATATTAAATTCTTTTGGATACGAGTTTAAATCTACTTGACAGTATTCATAATCATTTTTATTTTCTAAATATTGATCCTTCAAATAGCCATACAGGTCACGGAACCCACGAAAAAATTCGCAAAATCTATAGAATGGAATGCTTTTAATTGTAATGCTCTTTAATGATTTTATAGAATCCAATATAGCAATAGAGTTAGCATCTAATTCTGTCATACCATGTATTTCTAATGTTTGTAAATTTTTGAATATCTTGAGAACTGAAAGAGATGGGTCTATAAATTTGGAAACTGAATAACAAAGAAATTTTACACTATTTGGATTTAGCAGGGAGAAGTTGTGGAAATTATCCTCTTTTATATTATAAATACATTCTCCTATATCGATCGGGATTGTTGTTGAATTATTCATATTCTCTTTAACCACGTAATAAAATTTCTTACATACTAGCGCTAGGTTTAATTTTCTAATTTGCATTGTGGAAAAATCGTTTAATAATAAACACACTATTTTTTTTAATATGTTGTCCGGAAAAGTTGTATCAATAATACTGAATAGTAGCGGAACTCTACAAATCTCTTCTTTCTTTTTATAATAAAATGAGTTTTTAACAGTTTCTTTAAAAATGGGTACCAAGTGCTTATCCAAGAAGCTAAAGTCCATGGAAACTATAAGAATATCCAGTACTGATAAAATAAATTGTTGTTTTATTTTTTCTTTATTTATATTTGAAAATAAATCGTATATAAATTCTGGATGTTGTAAAAATTTGTTTTGTCTTAAAACTTGAAAAGAATACCTGTAAAAACCAAGCATTTTTTTTAAATTCTTTTTATTTGTAATAAATGGTAGCATTACATCTTCAACTTTGAATATTGACCCTAGTAGAATCTTTTCTTTTAAATCCATTTTAATAGTTTTTAATTCGAAATAATATTGGATGAAGGTGAACAGATCGATTAGTTTTATGTTTAGTTTTTTGCATTGCGATATTATTTTTGGTATTGCAATTGATAGATCTACATTCTTGAATAACCTTACAAAATGTATTATTTTATATTTTTCATAATATTCTTTTTTATTACTATAATTCCCTCTTGCATTATCTAAAAAAAACCTGATAAAATCTAACATTACTTGAAAGTTAAATTCATCTAGTTTTAAAAGTGTTTCAATGGTTTCATTAAAGTCCCTTATTAAGCTGAATTGGTTCCCATAGTTTATAAATAGTTTGGGGTCTCTGTATATTATTGATAAAATTTGATCATATAACTTTGATTGTATAAACGGTGTAATTGATATAAGTGATAGTAGAGCTTCGTTTGTATTCAGGTATAAATAATAGGTATAGGTTTTATAATAAGAGTCTGTTCTACTTAGTGGTTCATTTCTTTTTACAAGTGTTGATAGTTCTACCAGAAGGGAAATATATTCTAAATATTGTCCCTCCTTTATTTTAATTTCTAAAGGATACCCCAAATATATAAAAAATCTAATAACACCTTCGTTATTGTATGAAAAACACTTTCTTTTAAGTTCTTCTTCGTGTGGGTCATCCTCCTTATCTTCTTCCTCTTCGATATCCGGAACATTTTTAATTTCTTGGTCAAATAGAAGGTTGTGATATTCATTGTCATTGTATATACCATGCCACTCTTTGTTTAAAAAAAATGAAAAAAATACTTCGTAAACCCCATTAAAAAAAGCAACAATTCCTTCTTTATAATCGTGGTACCCATCAATTCCAATAATATCTCGAAATGATAGCAGTGAAAATAATAGGTAGAGTAATTTGAAATCTTTGTCAAAGTGGTCATTTTTAAAAGCATTAATAATAAATCTACAATTTTTCTTTACATGATCTACCATTGTTTTTAAAATTTTAATTGAAAAAATCTATTTTATTTAAAAAATAAAATTAAATTAATATATATATATAAATGATTTTATATTTGTTTATTTTTACTTACAGTTTCGAAATGTTGTTTGTTATTTTTAATAATCCCATAGACTCTATGATATTCGTTCATTTTTAAACCATATTCTACCCATTCGGTTATAATTTTCTCGAAATTGTCCCCATTACCATAGTTGAAGTACAAATAGTTTTCATAAGATGAAAATACTATCATTTCATAATATTTAAATGAGTCATATCCTTTTAATTTTACAAAAATCCTTTTTTTATAAAAAATATAAGTAAATTTTTAAAAAATTTAGTTAAATTAATTAAATTTAATTCTTACTTGAAAATGTTTTCTAGTTGTTGTTTTGTTGGATAGATGGTTTCATTATTGAAATCTAAATAGTCAATGAAACTTTGGAAAAACCTGTTCTTGCTTTTATTTTTTGGAACAAATTGTCCATATTCGTCATAATATTCCCCTTTATTACAAAGAAGATAGTCACATATTTTTTCAATATCAAAATTGTCTAAATCAACCAACTCCATGCTCTTCACCATTTTTTTTTAATTCTATTGTAAATATTGGTATTTAAAAAAAAATTTCTTCTTTTTCTTTATTTTTTATAAATTTGTTTTTTTTTTATTTTTTTTTTATTTTTTATTTTTTTTTATTATTTTTTTTTTTATTGTTTTACTATTTAAGGAATTTTCAATGTGTGTTTTTTATTATTTTTTTTTAATAATAAAAAGATTACCTTTTAAAATTCTAACTACTACATTCTTCCACTTTTTTATTTTATTTTAAAATTTACAAACAAAAAAATATTTTTTTTTTTATTATTTGGATGATCTATTTTCAAAAAATAATTCGTTTTACATTAATTACCAAAATCTAAATTTTAAAAAAAAATTATATGGTTTTTATTTATTTTTTTATAATGTAAAGCTTTTAGCTTTTTTATTAAAATAGATGTATTTAAAAGGAAAATTTACTTTAAAGTTATATAGCTTAACTTTTCTCCAACTAATATAAATTGATTTCTTAAAGTAGTCTGATATTTCGATTGATTTAACATTTTTAAATTTCTCTGAAATTGATTTAAATAATAATTCTACATGAAACTCAATGATTTTATCTATATTTGGACTTTGGCCACAGGAGCAATTTGAATGAATGTCATCATCTTCGAGTAAACCGTCACACTTTGCATCATATTGAATCTTTAACGAAACCTTTTCTAAATTGGTGGCATTCTCTAATACTGATAGCATTGTTTGAATTGTTGATATATTACAAATTTTGCTTACAATAAATTCGATTTCTAAAATATTTTCTAGTTTTTTATATTGTCTGTGTGTTTTAAAAGATTCCAATACTTTTTTATCTGGTCTTGTACTTAACTTTAATGAAAAACTTGGTACCTTGCCTAAATGAAAACTGGGAAAATAGTGTAAAAGGAAATCCATACAAGTGGTCTCTATCTTTTTATATTTGATTATGTGAATGTGGTAATTCATTATTTGATTTAATTTGCAGTCGAATTCACCTTTATAATCTTGAATGAACAAATGGAACTCTTTCCCATAAAATGTGTTTTTATACTCTTCAAAGGTATCAACTTTAATATTTAATTCTTTTGGGAATGACTCGCAATCAATTTCATAAAAATCTAGATCTCTTTTAGTTTCTAAATACTGATCTCTTATAAAACCTTGAAATGCATTGAAACCTTGAAAGAACTCGTTAATTCTATTGAATGGCAAAACATTGATTTGAACTGTTTTAAGGGTTTTAATTGAATCGAGAATAAGCAAAGTACTTTCATCCAACTCGGTTAAACCATCGACCTCTAATTTTACCAGAGATTTAAACATTTTTAAAATTGAAAGATTGGGGTCAAAGAAACTGCTTACAGAGTACTTTAAATACTTTACTTTGGATGGCACCAATAATGAATAGCCATTTAAATTATCTGATTTGATGTTGTAAATATTAATACCAATATCGATTGGATATTGAAGTGATGTATTCATTTCTTCAAGAATGATATCTCTAAATTTTTTTGAAACCAAAGAAATTGATAGTTTTCTTATTTGATTAGTTGATGGATCTCGGATTAAAAACAAAAGAATTTCTTTTAAAAGCTCATCCTTGAATACATTAGAGCCTGGAGTTGGATCTGAATCATAACACCACTTTCTTTTCTTTTTAAAATAAAAAGAATTTTGGAGCTGCTCTTTATAATTTTTATATAAAAATCTTGTAATTAAGTTGAAGTCGGTTATTGTTACTATATGATCTAACATTGATATTACAAATTGCTTTTTTATTGGCTGATTGGTAAAGTCACCATACAGATTTTTACAAAATGATGGATGTTGAATAAATGAATGATGCTTTAATACCTGGAACGCTATTTTATAGAAATCTATAAACAATTTCATTTTATCTTTGGTTGTTATATATTTCAAAAAGTGCTCTTCAACTTTGAAAATGGAAGACAATAGTATTTTATCTTTTAATGATAGATGGATCATTTTTAATTTGAAATAGTATGCGACGAACCCAAACAAGTCGATAGGCTTTAAATTTAATTTTTGACACTTCATATTAATTAGGGGTATTGCTTCGGCCAAATCAATATTTTTGAACAATCTGACAAACTGCACAATCTTATTTCTGAAATATTGCTTTTGATTATTGTTGAATTTTCCCTTTAAACTATCGATAAAAAACTTTACAAATTCGGAAAACACTTGATAGTTAAACTCGTTATTGTTTAATAGACACTCGATTGTTGAACCAAAGTCTCTTTTTAAATCAAAATAATTGTTGTAGTTAAAAAAAAGTTCTTTTTCCTTTGAGATGATTGGATAAATTTGACTATATAGCTTTTTTTGAACATAAGGTGTAATTGTGATTAAAAGTAGCAGTGATTCATTTATATTTTGGTTTAAATAATAGTTGTAGGTTTTATAATATGTATCATTTCTCTCCAATGGAACCGTAACGAAATCTTTTGACAGCTCTAGCAACAAAGAAACATACTCGAAATATAAACTTTGGTTGATTTTAATTTCCAATGGTGTTGATAAATATATAAAAAATCTAACGACCCCTTCTGTATTGAAAGCAAAACATTTCTTCTTTGCGTCCACTTCATTTATGCTTAAATCTTCAACAATAAATTGGTTACTGTTTTCTAATAACTCATCTTGGCCCAAGACATCTTCTTCGTCACCACTATTTTCGAAATAATTCTCCTCATTTAAATCATCTGGTAAATTTTCATCGTATGATTCTCTAACAGTCTCTTTCTTTACTTGATTTTTATTTTCTTCAATTACACTTCTATTTCTATATTCATTTTCATTATAAATGCCATGCCATTGTCTATTTAAAAAGAATGAAAAAAAGACTTCGTATACACCATTGAAAAAAGCAATTATACCTTCTTTAAATTCTTGATAATCTTGAATACTGATTTTACCTCTGAATGATAGCAGTGAGAATAACAAATGTAACAATTTGAAATCTTTTCCAACACTATTATTTTTATATGCGCTTATAATATAACTAGTATTCTTTTTGGTATATTGATGTAACAAATTTAAAACTTTAATTGAAAAACTCTTTAAAAATTAAAATAAACTATTAATATTTGCTTATATTTTTATCTCGATCTATAAATCTATATAAAACACAAAAAACACCTACATGATCAAACCAGTCTAAATTATGTTTTATAACCCCATATACCCTATGATACTCTTGCATTTTTAAACCTTTTAAAAAAAATTAATATTAAATTATAATTTATAGATTATTACTACTATTTAATAGCAATAATTACTTACAGTATACCAGCCATGAATATGTAATTTCCTCTTTTTCTTCTTTGTTAAAATTAAAATTTAAATAATCATTGTAGGATGATATTAAAAATATTTCATAATATTTATAGCTATCATAATTTTTTATTTTGGTGAAGATTCTTTAAATTTTAAAAAAAATGTGTTTAATAAAAAAAATTTAAATAAAAAATGAAAAAAAATAAAAAATAAAAAATTAAAATAGTAGTAATGTTATTACCTTTTTAATTTATGAAATTGTTCTTCAGTCGGTTTTAAAATGTCATTATTTGAGTCCAAATATTCTAAAAATATTTGAAAAAATCTATTTTTACATTTATTCTTTGGAACAAATACACCTTGGCTATCAAAAAAATCACCCACATCACTGAGTAAATACGCAGCCATTCTATCTAAATTAAAATTATCATGATTTATTAAATCCATTTAATTATATTTATTACCTTTATTATATTTTAACTATTTTTAACAAACTAATATAAAATTGAAATAGTTTTTGTATTTTTATAAATAAAAAAAAAAAAAATATAAATAAAAACTTTTTATTAAAAAATAATCACCCACAGGGGTTTATTTATTATTTATAGATATTTTATTAATATCTCTAACACACTTTTAAAAAAAATCCATCGTAATTGTAGCTTATATAAATAATATTTTAATATTATTATTATTATTATTATTATCCTCTTTTTATTTATTTTAATGATATATTATTTTATTTTATTTTAAAGAGAATAATTTAAAAAAAAAATTATAATTTAATTTGATTCTTTTTTTTCTTTTAATTCTTCGTTAATTTCCTTTGCACCTTCAACAGTCATCTTTCTGAGTTTTAATGGTCTATTATCTTTTTTGTTATTATTATTATTATTTTCTTCTAAATCCTCTTCATCTAAACTGAGATCTTCGTCATCGCCACCTTTTTTATTACCACCATTTGGGTTTTTGCTATATGAAACATGTTTTCTATATTGTTTTTTTTCGATATTTTCAATGATTTGTTTTAATTCGGCTGGTTTAAAGCTATTTATTGATTGTTCGATTGAGTTGATATTTTTAACTAATGGAGTATCGTTTGAAACTACTTGTAATGATTCCAAGTCGATAGCATTAACGAGGTTTGATTCTTTTTCGGTTTTGAATAATGATACTAATAAAGTGTTTTCTTTGACAAGATCGACAGCGACGGCTGGTCCTTCAACAGTAACTGATTTGATATCAGTAGAGAATTGTAATCCATTTAAAGTTAAAACGTAAACGATTGGTGTATCTTCAACAGTTACAAACAATTGATTTGATGAGGCGTTATAACATTGTGGAATAGTAATTGCACCAGCTTGTTTATCGTTGAAATCGACTGTTTGTAAACATTTACCGCTCTTCCAATCCCATAATTTGATAGTACCATCACCTGAACCGCTGACCATTAATTCTGGTTTATTTGAAAAGACTAAAACCTTAGTGATATATTTAGAATGAGAAAGACAGAATCTTTCAATATCGAAACAATTTGGATAATGGCTAACTCTAATTTTTTCGTCTCTGTCGGCTGATAATAAATAATTGAAACATTTGGTGAATTGAATATCGACAATTGATGAATAATGGCCAAATGCAAGATTCTTATCATTTTCTCTGTCATCGTGTTTATTTGATTTGTCACTTGATTCAACAGCGATAGCATTCTTTGAATCATCAACTAAAGAAAATCTAAAAACATCACCACATTTGTCAGATACCAAAATTTCGCTATCATCTTTATTTAAAGTTGCACAAATAATTTTTTTATTTACATTACTAATAGTATAAAAATTAAATTAATATTTTGTTTTAATATTAATATTTAGTTTTATAAAGATACATACATTGTTTTATAGTTTTTAAAATCTGTAGTATCCCAAAGTTTGATTAATTTATCTGAGCTTGATGTAACAACAAATCTATTATCCTTGCTGAATTCAATTGATCTAACCATAGCAGTATGTTGTTGGGTTTTATCTAAATTAATTAATTTATCGTTAACATTGTCATAAAAATAAAATGTATTATTGATATTGAATGCTGTAAATTTATTATCTGATGAGTGAGTAATGCTTGAGATTGGGATTTTTTCAATGGCTGACATCTTGTATATTTTTATTTTCCTTTTAGAGGTTTTAATAAATCTGTAAAAACTAAAATAAAATTACGAAAAAAAATTAAAAAAAAATTTTTAAAAAAGAAAACTTTTTTTTAAATTTTGGTGAAAAAAAAAAAAAATAAAAATAAAATAAAAATAAAATAAAATAAATAAATTATAATAATTGTTTTAATTTTTATTTATTTGTTTCATTTTAAATATATCATTCCCTATTATATTTATGATTTTAAAATATTATTTCTATATTACAAATATTCATAAAAATACCTGAAATTCCATAAATTGGTCTTATAAAAAATAAAATAAAATAAAAAAAAATAAAATAAAATAAAAAAATAAAATAAAATAATATATATTATGTTTATATAAGCAAATCAATTGCCTTATTTAAAATTATAAAATAAATGTGGGTGGTGAAACAAAAAAAAATAAAATTATTATAAAAACTGAAAATATTATTACCGTTATAGTTTATTCGTTATTTTAAAATAATTTATTTTTAAATTTTTATTTTTATTTTTTTTTTTTTCAAAAAAGCTTTTTTTTTTTTTATTTTTGTCCTCAATGAAAAGATTTTTTTTTATTATCATATTATTTTCCAATACATTATAATAAAATTATATTTTTGTAAATTTGCAATAAAAAATGGATCCAGTCGAAACCAATACAGCCAATGAACAAATTGTCTCACCATTAAAACAATCATCAGCCAATGTTGAAGGTGGTGAATGTGTTACAAATAAATCAGAACTTTTCCGTAAGTTTTTTAATATTTATAATTTTTTTATAATAAAAATAAAAAATAGTTTATTTCATCAACAAATCAAAAAAAAAAATATATTTTTTTTTTTTTTTTATTTATTTTTATTATTTTTAAATATGTTTACTAATTGTGTTCTTTAAATAATTTTAGGTTCTAAATTAGAAAGCCCAAATTGCCTCTTCTGCAATGAAAAGCTTCTTGGTGCCTACGTTTACCAACATTACATTACCTGTACCAAAGTTTTCCTTAAAGAACTTCAATCAACTTTCATCCCATCATCAATTCTTTCATACTGTATTGATAAAGAATTATTAGAATCAGTTTACACTCCAGTCTATGTCCAACAACTCCAAGCTTTAATTAACCAAATGAACGCCCATCTCCAAACTATTCAAAATCCAGTTGCTGCTGCACCAGCCACCCCAGCTTCACCAGCTCCATCCAAAAATGACAAGAAAAAGAAATAAGCAAACCAATCAATAATTAATCATATGTATTAAAAGTAACCAATTCCTAAAACTGTTATTTGATAAATTCACCTAGAATTATTTTTAAAAAAGTATATTTTATTTTAAAAATATACTTTGTAAATAAAAGGTGAAACTGTAAAAATTAATAAATTATTTTTTTTAAAAAAAATTAATATTACAATTGTATTTTTTTTATTTTTTTTTATAGAACATTCATCTTTATTTAAATTTATTTTGGTAATATTTGCAAATAAAATAATGCGAACAAATTGTCGTTTGAATTTTTTTTTTTTTTGCACAAAAATGTGACATAATGATGATTGAAGAAAATTCAGAAAAAAAAAAAAAAAAATAGGAAAAATAAAAAATTTTTACGAGAGAGTGCACACCATATTGTTTTATATATATAATTATTTATTATTATTTTTGCATTTTAATTTTATTTCTTTTCTATTCTTTTCTTTATTTTCTTTTTCTTTTTCATTTTCATTTTTTTTTTTTTTTTTTAAAAAAAAATAAACAATTTAAAAATAAATATTGGGTAGAAAATAATAAAGATGTGGAAATTAGCATCAGCAGCCACTTCGAAAAGATTATCATCATTTTCAAATAGTAATATATTATATGGTATAAATATTAATAATAATAATGGTGGAAATAATGATAAAAAGAAGGAAAAGAAACCAACAGAAACAACTAATACCACAACAACCACAGCACCAAAAGTCACAACCCACATAAATGATGAAAAGAATGTTTTGTTAAAAAAGTTACAGTTATTATCAAAGAAATCAACAGATGACATAACACTAGTTGGGGTTAACAATAGAGATATTAACCATATGACCCGTTTATTGGCAAATTCTGGTATTTCAGTTTCAAAAATAAATAATAAGTTATTATCATTACAAATTAATGAAAGTGAGGGCCAAGCTAGTGATGGTAATGGTAACAACCAAGGCCATTTAAATAGTGGTTACAATAATAGCACAGTATTGAATAATGGTAAAAATAATAACAGCATACAAGATTCATTATCATCTTCATCAGGATCAATTTCTTCAAGTTCATCATCCTCTTCATTAGAAAATACCAAAACAATATCATCAACATCTTCATCAGCATCCTCATCACCATTAAATAGTTATAGCGAAAATAAAATAAATAGTAGATTTAATTCAGAGTTTAATGAATTTAGGGTATTAGGTAAAGGCGGGTTTGGTATTGTTTTTAAATGTTCAAATATTTATGATGGCATGGAGTATGCGGTTAAGAGAATCAAAGTTAATCAACGTATCCCAACCAAAGAATTGATGGAGGTTAGAGCTATGGCTAGATTAAACCACCCAAATATAGTTAGATATTACAACTCATGGATTGAGGAAGAACCAACACACAAGCACACAATAGATCACTATGGCGAATCAAATAACTCTTTATTTGACCATAATGATAACCAGGATTATACGCCATCATCTCTATTGGCAACATCAGAAAACTCTGGAACAATTACATATATAACCAACAACAACAATAATAATAATACATTTAATAGTACAGCATCTAGCGATTTTACAAATTACTCACTAAATGAAAAAAAATATTCGCTATATATTCAAATGGAGTTTTGTAAATATGGATCACTTAGAGATTTATTAAATGAAAATAATAACATCAAATCAATCAATAATGGTATTACCACAAGTATTGAATTGGGATTAAATGCATGTCGTGAGGTTTTAAGACAAATTTTAATTGGTTTAAAATATATTCATTGTCAAGGTATTGTACACCGTGATTTAACACCAGATAATATATTTATATGCCAATCACCTTTTACCATAAAGATTGCAGATTTTGGTTTAGCTACTACAATTGACTCTTTAAAGACAAGCGAAAATAGGAAGGGATTAGGAACTTATCTCTATTCAAGTAATGAACAAGAACAAGGTGGAAACTATGATCAAAGAACCGATCTCTATAGCGCAGCGGCCATATTCTTTGAAATGCTCTCACAATTTAAAACTACAATGGAAAGATCAGCAACCTTAACCAAATTAAAAAATACACTTTCGGTATCACTCACAAGTCCTCAATTGAAACTACAATATCCAAAAGATGCAGATTTCATTGATTGTTTAATTCAACCATTTTTAAATAGGCCCAATTCAAACCAAATTCCAATGGACAATATTTTAGATTTCCCACCAACCTTAGAAAATTTATTAGGGTTTAAAAATAATATTGAAGAAAAACAACAATATCAACAATTTTCTTTACTCCTAAATTAAATTTTATAAAATAAAACTGTACATTTACTTCCCTTTTTTTTAAGAAAATAATTTTGTTTTTTATAAAAAAAGTTTTTATTTTTTTTTTTAATAATTTTTTAATTTGGGTATATTAAAATTAATTAACAAATCCTATAATATTATTTAAAAATTATTATATTTTACCTATTTGTTGCTATATTGTTTTATTATTTATTTACAAATTATTATTATTATTATTATTTATTTTAATCGTCATCAGATTGATAAGATTCATCAGATGAAAAGTCTTCGCTATTATAGCCATCATCGTCGCTGCTATCGCTTTCATATTTCTTTTTGGTTTGTTTATTGGATGAGGATTTTGACGATGAGCTTGATTGGGGTGGTGAGTTTGTTGGAGTGGTTGCTGTTGTGGTTGTGGTGGTGGTTAATTGTTTATTTACATTTTCATTGGACTTTTTATTTTTATCAGCAGGGCCTTTATCATTTACAAAAACAAATGAGACAATATCTTGACAAGCAGCAGCTACTTTGGGGTCTTTTAATTTATCCATTTCGAATACATGTTGCCATGAATTTAATTCGTTAATGGAAAGTGTGTCTCTTTTATGTTTTGGAATACGAGCTGATGGAGCACATTTACAACTGAGCATGTCATGAGTATCACAGATTGTATCTTCTCTATAGTTAAAAATATCTTTAAGGTCTTTGGTGTCAAAAGCTGGTGAATTTTCAGAATCACCTTCAGTGATACTGGTTGAAAGGGCTTGTTTGGTTAATTGACGTTGGAAAATTTTTTCTTCGATTGTGCCAGTTGTAAAAGTACGATAAATTGAAACTACTTTCTTTTGACCTTCTCTCCAAACACGAGCCATAGACTGAGCATCATTGGCAGGATTCCAATCAGCATCGAATAGTACTAAATGATTTCCACCAATAAGATTTAAACCAACACCACCTGCTTTACTACTTAAAAGAAAAGCAAACTCTGGTCTTTTGGGATCGTTATAGAGATCGACTAATTGCTGACGCTTGGCATTTGGTGTTGAACCATCTAATTGAAAGTATGCATATCCACGAGTTTTACACATAATTGCCAAAACTTCCAAAGTTTGGGTATAATTTGAAATGATAACAACCTTATCGCCAGATTTAGAATCTCTAATTTTGGTTAAGAGACGGTCAACAAAGAGTAGCTTGCTAGAGTATTGTGGTTGGAATACCTTTGGGTTCCATTCTTTTGGAAATAGTGAAAGTACAGATTTATCGACTTCGGTTGGGGCTTCTTTATCTGGTAAGTATACAAGCTCTGCACAGTTTGATAGTTTTTTTAAAGTTGTAATTAATGGTAAAGCACCAGAGGCAGAGGCAAAACATGAATCTTTGGCTTCTTTAATTAAATGACGGTAAATTGATTTTTGAAGGTCGGTAAGTTTACAAAATACTACATATTCAACCTTTGGTGGGAGGTATTGGGTATTTACAATGGCAGTACGACGGAGAATAAATTGGCCAGTTAATCTACTTAACTCAGCAGATCTTTCACGACCAATTTTCCTTTCTTCCTCGGTTGCCTCGGGGCTTCTAGATGCAACAATTGGTGCATCATATACATTTTTGAAAGTTGCTACATTTTTAAGGAGACCTGGGTTAACAAAATTAACCATGGCATAAAATTCTGTTAAATCATTTTGGATTGGGGTACCAGAAAGAATAACTCTACGAGGTGTTGGAATCATTGATACAGCTTTAGTGGTTTTGATCTCGGCATTCTTTAAACGATGACCTTCATCACAGATTACCAAACCGATTGATGAAATCTTGCAAACATCTTCACAATAGATACGAAGTTGATCATAGGAGATTATCAAAACATCTGCAGGTCCAAACTCAAGTTCAGAAAGTTTGGCTCTTCCGGTTTTTGTACTTTCACCAATAGCAACTGTATTTATACCATCACCCAACCATTTCTTAAGTTCTTTACACCAATTGCCGACCAAACTACATGGTGCGACAATAACAGCCTTTTTAGCAGTGGGCTCACCTTTTGGCCCTTGTTTTAATAGAGTCCACAAGATTGTAATGGCTTGAATTGATTTACCTAAACCCATATCATCTGCTAAAATGCAACCATTTCCTTTAAAGCCACCCCTAAAGCCTAATAGGCAATCGAAAACAAATTTTACACCCTCTCTTTGATGAGGTCTTAATTTAGCTGAAAGAATTGGATCTACGACAACATGGATTCTATTTTCACCAGTCATATCGACTGGGGTATATAATACTAATGAATTTGGTGCCAATGGGTTGTGTAATGGTTTGGTTAAACGTGCTGCTTTTTCCATGCCCTTTACTGGTACCTGAAACCCTTTGGGACGTCTTGCTGCTGCCAACATTAATTTCTTTTTCTCTTTTTTCTCTTCCTTTTTCTTTTGAATGATGCTGTCGGTCTTTAAGAAAATTGAACCATTCTTGTACTCTTCCTCGCTAACTGATAAAATAATTTTAATCCATTTATTACCAATATTCATGCCAAAATCCTCTTGAAAATAAACTTCTTTTTTTTTAATAAATACTTTTTGAAATTCTCTTTTTTCGTCATCATCTTCGTTTGATCTAGTTAACCCAGTTCTACCAATCTGTCTACCCTCCATACTCTGAATAACAGCTGAATCATATGAAACCTGTAATATACCTGTAATTAATAAAATTATAAAATTAATAATTGTTCCTTTTTTTTTTTTTTTTTAAAATTAAAATTTACCTAAACCGTCATCTTCTTCTGTTTTTTGTGTATTTTTATATTTAATTAAAAAGTATAATGGATCTGAATCAGGGTTCATTCTAGAATTCTTGCCCTTTTTAGTTTCTTCTTTGATAATAACCTCACCACTACTTTCATTTGAGGTGCTGCTAGATTCGTTTGATGTGGTTTCTTTCTTTATTTGATATTTTAATAAGTGATTGACTACTGGCATCGGTGCTTTCTTTCTTCCTTTTTTACCCTTTTCCTCCTCCACATTGATCTCTATTACTTCTGGTAAATCTAATCTTATTTTTTTATGTTCATATTGTGCTGATGGTGCATGAGATCTCTTCATTTTTTGATGGAAGTGTTTATTATTAAATAAAAATTAAAAATTGAAAATTGAAAAAAAAAACTAATATTTTTTGAATTTAAATATTTTTTTTAATTATTATTTATATTTCTAAAATTTGATTATAAAACTTTATTAAATGTTATTTTACTGAAATACTATTGTTCGTTTTTTTATTATTAGAAAAAAGTATATTTTATATATATCACACTGCTGTTTTGCAATTTATTATTCGTTTTTAAAAAATTAAATGAAGGAAAAAGGATTTTATTAAATACAATGTAAATATATACAAATAAACACAAATATAAATATAATACTAAAATAAATAAAGTTGGTTATAAGTTTATTTTGTTTGTATTATTATCTAATGAAAAAAAAATAAAAATTTAATTATTTTTTAAAAAAAAAAAAAATTTTATTTAAATTTTTTATTTAATTTTTTTCAAAAAAAATGAATTTTACAAGTATTCCCATTTCTTTTATTTTTGTATCTCTTTTAAAAAAAGTTCTTAGAAAATTGATAAATAACCTATTTAATTAAATAATTCAAAAACATGATCACCCATTCAAATATTTATTTCCTTTATTTAGTTTATCGATTATTATTTTCGTTTTGGTAATCAAAAAAAAATAAAAATAAAAATAAAAATAAAAAAAAAATCTGATATTATACAAACAAATGCATAAAAAAATAAAAAAACTTTATATAGAATTATAAAAATAAAAATACAAAAATATTAAAGAATATTTCAATTTACTCTTTTTTTATAATATCTGCAATCAAAAATCTGAAAAAAAAAAGTAGTAGAAATTTTGTTAGATAAAATTTTTAATGAATAAAGGAAAAAGGAATATTTAAAAAGAGAATAATAACTATTTAATAAATCATATATAACTCACACTCTATTAGTGGATATATAGATTAAAAATAATTAAAACATTTAGCAATAATACAAATTGAAAATATAATTATAAATAAATATATAATTAATTTATATTGCTCATAATTTCAATTTTATTACTATTTTCTAATCATCTGCAAAATAAAAAATAAAAATAATAATAATAAAGAGAAAAATAAAAATAACTAAATGTTATGTCAAAATAACACTATATGATTATGATGATGTAAAAATGCTATATTAGTATCTATCACCATAACACTATATAAATATTTATATATTTTATTTTTATTTAATTCCAATAATAAAAATAACAGTTTTCAATATTTAAGAAAAGATAATAAATAAAGTACATCAAAAAACTATAATCACTACATGTTAATGTCTGGGCAATATAAATACACATACAATATAATAATAGCAATTCAACCAATTCAGCAATCAACTATCAAAAACCCATTTATTGCTACTATTTTTAACAATATTAATAATATTATTAAATTACACCTATATATAATCTTTAATTATTATAATAATATTTGATAATAATGAATATACAACTGGCAATCTTTAAACGTTCACTCTAACTCTATGTTTGATAATATTAATAGTATATGGGGGTAGAGTGTGTTTGTGTGTTTGTGTGTTTGTGTGTTTTAGTGAGAGATTGTTGTTATTGTAAAAGTAATTATAGTAGCGGTAGTAAAAATAAAAAAATTATGATAATACAATTTGAATGAATGTATTCTTTTTTAAAATAGTGGATACTAGCTACTCTATATTTTACCTACACTTTTATTTTCCATTTCAAGTTATTATTCTCACATATTCTAATATGTACAATTTGTTTTTTATTTTATATTATTTTATTTTATTTATTTATTTTATTTTTAAATGTATTAATTTGGATTCACACATTCACCCTCGATACATTGATATATAATAAAAATTAGATAATTTAAAAACTCTCACCCACATAACTTAATTTTTACCCACACACCAAAAATATAATTTTAAAATTAAACACACACTCACACAAAAAACACATCACTCTCCTATATATTAATTATATCTAATTGGTTTTATTATTTTAATTCAACTTAAATTTATTTTAAAAAATATCGGATACACTAAACACACAAACAAAATAATAAAAAAACAACACAAATTTCAATTAAAATTTGGTGATATTAAAAATATCTTTCGAAAAAAAAAAGATTTTTGTTGTGTTATGTGTGATATCGATAATAATTATTTTTTTCACATTAACAAATAATTAACACAAAAAGATAATTATTTTTTTATTTTAATTTTTATTTATTTTGTTTTTATATTTTTTTTTTTTTTTTTTTATTTAAATAAATAACATAAGCGTTGTCAATTTGCTATTAAACAAAAAAATAATATTAAATAATATATACATAAAAAAAAACCAAAAAAAAACCAATAAAAAACTAATATTATAAAATAATAATAAATTTAAATTAAATTTATAAAAAAAAAGAAAAGAAAACCTTTATCACCATAATAGCCATATATATCATTTATTTTATTTATTTTTTCAGTATTTTTTTTTATAATTTTAAATTATTTTTTTTCAATTTTTTGTTTTTTTTTTAATAATTTAAAATTTTATTTTTTTTTAATTTTTTTTTAATATTTTTTTAATTTTTTTTTCTTTTTTTTTTTTTTTAAAATTTTAAAAATTATTTTTTTAAAAAAAAAAAAATTTCACAT